>NW_017672688.1:10745-175898 GCF_001879085.1 Nicotiana attenuata | reverse complement strand
AGACTCCAATTGATGTGAATCTTGCATTAGCAAAGAACAAAGGCCAGAGCATATCACAATTGGATTATGCTCGTGTGTTGGGTTGCTTAATGTACATCATGAATTGTACACGACCAGATATAGCTTGTGCTATAAGTAAATTGAGTCGATATACGAGCAATCCAGGCCAATCTCATTGGATGGCCATGAAACGAGTTTTGGGGTATTTAGTACATACCCAGGACTTTGCTTTGCACTACAATAAATATCCTGCGGTCATTGAGGGATACTGTGATGCAAATTGGATCACCGGATCAACTGATTCCAAGTCCACAAGTGGATATGTATTCACTATTGGTGGAGGAGCGGTATCTTGGAAGTCATCCAAACAAACTTGTATTGCCCGATCTACAATGGAGGCTGAGTTCATAGCCTTGGATAAAGCCGGTGAAGAAGCTGAATGGCTCCGGAATTTCTTGGAAGATATTCCATTTTGGCCCAAACCGTTGGCACCAATATGCATACATTGTGATAGTCAAGCGGCAATTGGAAGGGCTGAGAGCGTTATGTATAACGGTAAGTCTCGCCATATACGACGAAGACATAAAACCGTTAGACAATTACTCTCTAGAGGAATTATCACGATTGACTATGTAAAGTCAAGTGATAATGTGTCGGATCCACTTACAAAAGGCCTAACTAGAGAGGTAGTTGAGAAGTCATCAAGGGGAATGAGACTATGGCCGAGAACAAGTCATAGTGGCGGTAACTCTACCTAGAAGACTGGAGATCCCAAGATCTAGGTTCAAGGAGATCAAACAAAGTCATTTATGACGGTTCAATATTGTCAACTAAACTTTTGGTCCATTCTCGTGATGAGACAATGTTCAGTACCAAGGATAAAGCATTAAGGCTTTTTAATGATTTCTAAATTTGATACGGGGTATATCAAATAGTGTATCTACGGGATGACACGTTTAGGAATCACCTATGTAAGTGTGAAGTATTAGCCGCTTCAAGGAGAACATTGTAAGGCCAGTTCTCTACGCACTTATGAAACCAGGCTGTGTTCATGGATGAAACGAACACAACAATGAGAACCAAAGACGGTTAAGGGTTGGTTGTGTGACTTGTGGTTGTCTAGGTATACACTAAAGTTCGACGGTTCAAAGATATCAAATCTACTGATTGATCGAGTATATCCGACATAAGTTCACTACGGAAAATTCAAAGGGAAACCTACTTATCTAGATGCAATTAATCCTTACTTGCGAATCACACAGTTTTTCATGCATACTTCCGTGATATAGCCATTCCCCATTCATGTGGGGGATTGTTGGGTTTTGGATGTATTTAATTAATATATTAAATACTTAAAAGAGGGTGGATGGGAAATGGAGGGAAATAAAATTTTTTAGAGTGAAATTTTAAGTTACCCCCCCTTTGGCAAATGGGCATTGTCCCATATTGGAACGAGGAAAAGGGTTTTTTAATAGGTATATAAGCAATTGCTCTTCTTCTAGCTCTTAAAGAGTTGAGAATAAGGCAAGCCTCGCGCCGTCGTCGTCGTCGCTCGCTCGGCTTCGGCTTCGGCTTCGGATTCGGTCAAATGATCGATTGATTGATTAATTTTTTGGACCAAATTTGTTTGTCAATAGTAAATATTAACAGAAATATTATTAAATATCCGTTTTAGTAACAAAATATTAATATTAAATCCAAGAATATTAATATTAAAATCCAAACGTTTCCATTTTTCCGTTTTCTGTTTTGGTAACAGAAAATTAATTACCCTCTTCAATTTTCCCTCTTTATTATTGAGTAAATAGCCATTTATGTTATGGCATTTATGCTGTGGCAGTTCTGCATAAACAGCCATTCTAAAGAGTTGCACCTCTTCAGATTTCAGCCCAACATTGGCTATAAGTACAAGTCCATTCTCTCAGAATTTCCATACGATTTTCTGAGTTTCTCCTCCTCCTTCTGCATTGTTTTAACTTCAAAAAAAAAGCAACAGTAAGTGTGATTTGCTACCGAACTTTGTGTTCGCTGAAACACTGGGTTTGAAGTACCACTACAACAGTGTGTAATTCATTCTATCCTGGGAGGAAATAATCCATAACCTTGGGTACTGGGAGGGGATTAAATTCCTTAAGGAAACATTGTGAATTCAGTGGGCTCAGATTAACTTTTGTTTCCTTACATTTTCTGTTTATATGTTATTCTGTTTTTTCAGAATTAGTTGACAAATACAGAGAAAAATGAAAGATGATGGCACTATTGATAAATTTAAGGCAAGACTTGTAGTCAAAGGGTATAGACAACGAGAAGGTCTTGACTACTTTGATACATACTCTCCAGTTACAAGAATTATGTCCATACGGATGTTAGTAGCATTAGCTGCAGTGTATGATCTTGAAATTCATCAAATGGACATTAAGACGACCTTCTTGAATGGAGATTTGGAGGAAGAAATCTACATGGAACAACCTGAAGGGTTTGTGGTTCCAGGTAAAGAAAAGAAGGTATGTAGACTTGTTAAGTCCCTTTACGGACTAAAACAAACACCCAAACGATGACATGCAAAATTTGACCAAACAATGTTGTCAAATGGTTTTAAGATAAATGAATGTTATAAATGTGTGTACATTAAAAATGTTCCAAATCACACAGTCATTGTTTTCTTATATGTGGACGATATGCTGATAATGAGTAATGACATTGCCAACATAAATGCTACTAACGTATGCTAACTAGCAAGTTTGATATGAAGGACTTGGAGTTGTTGATTTAATTGTGGGGATTAATATCCATAAGACTCCTCAAGGTCTGGCATTGTCACAATCTCATTATATTAAGACAGTACTTGAAAAATTCAAGCACTTAGGGTTTAAAGTTGCAAAGACTCCAATTGACGTAAATCTTGCATTAACAAAGAACAAAGGCCAAAGCATATCACAATTGGATTATGCTCGTGTGTTGGGATGCTTAATGTACATCATGAATTGTACACAACCAGATATAGCTTGTGCTATAAGTAAATTTAAGTCGATACACGAGCAAGCCAGGTCAATCTCATTGGATCGCAATGAAACGAGTTTTGGGATATTTAGAACATACCAGGGCTTTGCTTTGCACTACAGTAAATATCCTACAGTGATCGAGGGATACTGTGATGCAAATTGGATCACTGGTTCAACTGATTCTAAGTCCACAAGTGGATATGTATTCACTATTGGTGGATGAGCGGTATCTTGGAAGTCATCCAAATAAACTTGTATTGCCCGCTCTACAATGGAGGCTGAATTCATAGCCTTAGATAAATCTGGTGAAGAAGCTGAATGGCTCCGGAGTTTCTTGGAAGACATTCCATTTTGGCCCAAACCGTTGGCACCAATGTGCATACATTGCGATAGTCAAGCGGCAATTAGAAGGGCTGGGAGAGTTATGTATAACGGTAAATCTCGTCATATACGACGAAGACATAAAACTGTTAGGCAATTACTCTCTAGAGAAATTATCACGATTGACTATGTAAAGTCAAGCGATAATATGTCGGATCCAATTACAAAAGGCCTAACTAGAGAGGTAGTTGAGAAATCATCAAGGGGAATGGGATTGGCCGAGAACAAGTTATTGTGACGGTAACTCTACCTAGAAGATTGGAGATCCCAAGATCTAGGTTCAAGGAGATTAAACAAAGTCATTAATAACGGTTCAACATTGTCAACTAAAATTTTGGTCCATTCTCGTGATGAGACAATGTTCAGTACCAAGGATAAATCATTAAGGTTTTTTAATGATTTCTAAATTTGATACGGGGTATATCAAATAGTGTATCTACAAGATGACACGTTGAGGAATCACCTATATAAGTGTGAAGTGTTAGCCGCTTCAAGGAGAATTTGTAAGGCCAGTTCTCTACGCACTTATGAAACCTGGCGGTGTTCATGGCTGAAACGAACACAACAATGAGAACCAAAGACGGTTAAGGGTTGGTTGTGTGACTTATGGTTGTCTATGTATACACCAAAGTTCGACGGTTCAAAGATATCAAATCTACCGATTGACCGAGTATATCCGACATAAGTTCACCACGGAAAGTTCAAAGGGAAACCTACTTATCCAGATGCAATTAATCCTTGCTTGCGAATCACATAGTTTTTCCATGCATAATTCCGTGATATAGCCATTCCCCATTCATGTGGCGGATTGTTGGGGTTTTAAGCATTAAGCTTAAAATAGGGTGAATGGGAAATGGAGTAAAATAAAAAATTTAAGTACCCCCCCCCCCCCCCCCCCGATGAAGGAACATTGTCCCATATTGGAAGATAAAGAGGTTTTTAATGGGTATATAAGCAATTGCTCTTCTTCTAGCTCTTAAAGAGTTGAGAAGAAGGCAAGTCTCGCGCCGTCGTCGTCGTCGCTCGCTTGGCTTCGGCTTCGGATTCAGATTCGGATTTTAACAGAAATGTTATTAAATTTCCGTTTTAATAACAAAATATTAATATTAAATCCAAGAATATTAATATTAAAATCCAGCCGTTTCCATTTTTTCGTTTTCTATTTTGGTAACAGAAAATTAACTACCCTCTTTAATTTTCCCTCTTTATTGTTGAGTAAATAACCATTTATGTTATGACATTTATGCTGTGGCAGTTTTGCATAAACAACCCTTCTGAAGAGTTGCACCTCTTCAGATTTCAGCCTAACATTGGCTATAAATACAAGTCCATTCTCTCAGAATTTCCATACGATCTTATGAGTTTCTCCTCCTTCTTCTGCATTGTTTTAACTTCAAAGAAAGCAACAGTAAGTGTGATTTGCTACCGAACTTTGTGTTCGGTGAAACACTGGGGTTTGAAGTACCACTACACCAGTGTGTAATTCGTTCTATCATGGGAGAAAATAATCCATAACCTTGGGTACTAGGAGGGGATTAAATTCCTTAAGGAAACACTGTGAATTCAGTGGCTCGGATTAACTTTTGTTTCTTTACATTTTCTGTTTATATGTTATTCTGTTTTTTCAGAATTAGTTTACAAATATAGATTACTAACATCTAGCTCATTCTGTTACAAATCCATAACGGTACAATTTTGGGGTCAAACATACTTGACTTCGGTATTCCTCACACTTCTATCTTCGGGCATTGCATCCTGTCTTCGAGCTCGGATCTGGTCCCTCGAGCTTGAATTCGACCTTGCATGGACTNGTGATAATTATATGGCTCATTAAGGCGTATTTGTAGAATTTTTTGCTTATATGAGTTTTTTCAGTACTTCCATGTTGGGATTAGTTACTAGTTCGAATTTGATACAAATTTATATTTTTTGGGAATTGGTTGGGCTGTGTTCCTATCTATTAATAGGATTTTGGTTTACACGACCTATTGCGGCAAATGCTTGTCAAAAAGCGTTTGTAACTAATCGTGTAGGGGATTTTGGTTTATTATTAGGAATTTTAGGTTTTTATTGGATAACAGGGAGTTTCGAATTTAGGGATTTATTCGAAATATTCAATAACTTGATTTATAATAATGAAGTCGATTTTTTATTTGTTACTTTATGTGCTGTTCTCTTATTTGCCGGTGCAGTTGCTAAATCCGCCCAATTCCCCCTTCATGTATGGTTACCTGATGCCATGGAGGGGCCTACTCCCATTTCGGCTCTTATACATGCTGCTACTATGGTAGCGGCGGGAATTTTTCTTGTAGCTCGGCTTCTTCCTCTTTTCAGAGTTATACCTTACATAATGTATTTGATCTCGGTTATAGGAATAATAACAGTATTATTAGGAGCTACTTTAGCTCTTGCTCAAAAAGACATTAAGAGAGGTTTAGCCTATTCCACAATGTCTCAATTGGGTTATATGATGTTAGCTCTTGGTATGGGGTCTTATCGAAGCGCTTTATTTCATTTGATTACTCATGCTTATTCCAAAGCATTATTATTTTTAGGATCCGGATCCATTATTCATTCAATGGAAACTATTGTTGGATATTCTCCAGCTAAAAGCCAGAATATGGGTCTTATGGGAGGTTTAAGAAAACATGTACCAATTACCAAAATCACATTTTTATTAGGTACACTTTCTCTTTGTGGTATTCCACCTCTTGCTTGTTTTTGGTCCAAAGATGAAATTCTTAATGATAGTTGGTTGTATTCTCCAATTTTCGCAATAATAGCTTGGGCCACGGCGGGATTAACCGCATTTTATATGTTTCGAATCTATTTACTTACTTTTGAAGGGCATTTAAACGTTCATTCCAACCCTTCTGAAGAGTTGCACCTCTTCAGATTTCAGCCTAACATTGGCTATAAATACAAGTCCATTCTCTCAGAATTTCCATACGATCTTATGAGTTTCTCCTCCTTCTTCTGCATTGTTTTAACTTCAAAGAAAGCAACAGTAAGTGT
Source organism: Nicotiana attenuata (assembly GCF_001879085.1). Lineage (NCBI taxonomy): Eukaryota > Viridiplantae > Streptophyta > Magnoliopsida > Solanales > Solanaceae > Nicotiana > Nicotiana attenuata. The sequence goes on along the minus strand of NW_017672688.1, from coordinate 169,500 downwards.
GATTTGCTACCGAACTTTGTGTTCGGTGAAACACTGGGGTTTGAAGTACCACTACACCAGTGTGTAATTCGTTCTATCATGGGAGAAAATAATCCATAACCTTGGGTACTAGGAGGGGATTAAATTCCTTAAGGAAACACTGTGAATTCAGTGGCTCGGATTAACTTTTGTTTCTTTACATTTTCTGTTTATATGTTATTCTGTTTTTTCAGAATTAGTTTACAAATATAGATTACTAACATCTAGCTCATTCTGTTACAAATCCATAACGGTACAATTTTGGGGTCAAACATACTTGACTTCGGTATTCCTCACACTTCTATCTTCGGGCATTGCATCCTGTCTTCGAGCTCGGATCTGGTCCCTCGAGCTTGAATTCGACCTTGCATGGACTCGGGCTTAAGACGACCCCTCGAGCCTATAGGTCGGAGGCATACGATTTCAACCGTATACAATTTCGATCCTAACACAAAGCACGCGATTACTTTCCTATCATACTAAATAGTTACCGTACCACAAGTATGAAACTTGATAAAACTTTGTTGTGAAACACTCCCATTCTCAATTCTAATTGTAACCTCTAGAATCACACATATGATCCTATTACATATGAGTGCTGATTGCTAATTGAAAGAATGGGTAGAATAACGATTAAGCACAACTACAGGGAGCAGAGTAGAATAACTGATATTTTGGCAAAATAGGGAATCAAGAAGGAAGTTTTTGGAAAATTGACCATGTTCGTATTTCCTCAATGTTTGCAAATGAAGTATTTATGACAAACATTCTAGGAACTACATTCACTAGACTTGTTTTGGATTGTAAAATTATCTGCCTAAATACAATGGCTGAGTACCCGGATTTGATGGGGGATTCTAGCATTCCCTATGTTCTACCTATTCAAACAGTTTAATTAATTTATGCATGCATCCCTTTAACAAAAAAGAAGAAGAAAACCCTCTAGAATCACACACCAAAACAATGAAAACAACCTAAAAGAAAAGAAGAAGAGTGAAACAGAAACTCCACTTTCACTGTTAAGTGTTCACTATTGGGAGTGTGAGTGGGGCAATACCCTCATTTACCCTCTTTTCCCCCTTCCATATAAAGCCAAAGCGGGGGACATTGCTGTACTCAAACCAGTCGCAACTACCGAAACTTTGCCTCCCTGTTTTTCTAATTTCGCCTTTCACTAACCCTTTTTTATTTTTTTATTTTTTATATTTATAATAAATAGCAGAAACACGTAGAAAACGCTCCTCGCACCCACACTAATTATAAAAGAGAGGGAGGAGGAAAAAGCGCTTAAAATATAATTTCCCAAAATCCCTCTTTTATCTCTTTTTTATTTAGTACGTTTTATTATTACTACTCCTCTAGTCTCTAGAAGACTGTTTCTGCTTCAAATTGAAGCTGTCTGTGTTTTTTCCCTTTTTGGCCTCTTTCTTCTAGAACTTAGCTTCAAGATCCCCACATCTTTGAATAGACTTAAGATTGAGCGCTCACTTTTTTTTGCTAGGGTTTTCGTCCACGCTCTCTGTTTCTAGGGTTTTTGAACTGGACCGTTGATTTCTAGGGTTTATCACTCCTTCATCTTCTCTCCATGGCGGCGGATAAGCTTAGAGATTTGAGTCAGCCTATTGATGTTTCGTTGCTCGACGCTACTGTTGCCGCTTTCTATGGCACCGGATCTAAGGAAGAGGTGAGAGCAATTTGCCTTCTCTCTTAATTTGTCTAATTTTCTCCAGTTCATTTGCGTTACATTCTATTCCCCCTCACAATTGCTGGTTTGCCATTTTTGTTTTGTTTTCAATTGCGTGGGACGCCAATTCTTTTCAGACTCGGTTGTTGAAAGTTTTCTGATTGGTAGTGTTTAGTTGAACAGTTTTACGTCGTTTTAAATTGGAAAATTGGCTCAGCGAGATAAATTTGTTACTTTACAGATTTTATGGCTCTATAAGTTCGTCATTTGTTTTTTAATTGGTTTCAAGGTAGCGTCACTTCCTTTCTTAAATTTGAAGATTTTGTATTGCTTAAGCCAGCCATTCCTATAGCTTTTCTCTATTTTTTTTTAATTTAGCTCATTGTTGTTATTCAAGATATTGACTATTGTTTGTCCAATTCCTAAGGATTCAGTTTCAGAGGTCTGAAATGTGCATTGTTACATTCTTTATTCCTACCACTAGTTAAAAAAAAGGAAAAAGTAAGAGAAAACTGAAGGAAGGGGGAAAGGCCCCACCTAAGTTCGCGGACTGTGGTAAAAGCAGCTTAGGTGTCATTCACTGGCATATGAGTTTTAATTTTAATTTTCGAAGATAGATAGATAGTGGCACATTAGAAGGATTCTCAATCCTGATATGTGGATATGGAAAAATGCAATTAACTCTGCAGTTATTCAGTATGGTACTAATCACCCAGTTGGTGTATATTGCCAGGCTGCTGCTAGAACACTTAAAAAGATGCACTACTGCATTCTATTCAGGCTCATTTAAATGCTTTTCATAGCCCTGGATTCACCAATTGGATAATGGGGTCTGTATTCTGTGAATTAGTAAGTATCAGATTTGGGAAAAATGGAAAATATCATTAGTGAGTGTTTAGTGTGAATAACAATTCAGTTAGGCAGTGTTAATTGCCCGTAATTATAACAAGTATGTTAAGCAGTTACTGTTTGGTGCAGCAATTATTGTTTTTATTTGAATTCTAGGATTTGTGGTAGACCAGTCAAAGAGGTGTATCAACAAGCCTTAAATAGTGATGCTTCACGGAGACATCATGGAGACAGTTGTCTAATTCTGAATTATTTCATGTCGTTGAAGTGTCTTACGATTGTGACTGTTTCTATTGATCAGCTGATAACCCTTATCAAAAAAATAAAAATAAAAATTGATCAGCTGATAACGCCTTAAAAAACATCATTTTAGACGGACTTATGGTTTACATGGAATTAGCAAAGAAACAGGATGCGCAAAAGGGAATGATAGGTATAGTTGCATACACTAGAGGGTTTACTTTGAGGACTGGAACTCGCAAAATCTTGTTCATGTTGCTAGCCATATTACAAGAATATTTCAAAGACTGGATTATAATAATAGTGGTAACTGATAGAAAATTCCATCTGGTATTTGATGTGACTTTTACATCTGCTTTCTTTTTGGAAACCAGATATGTACGAGGACCTCTCAATTCTCTGCTAGACTCGGAAGAAAAGAAACCTCAAGTGTTTGTTGTTCCACGTTAAACATGTAGATTATAAATTAAAATTTATGTGGATAAATGGGAACTTCGGAGATGGACAATTATTGAGAATAAACAACAGAAGATGACTTACCCCCAAAGGATCACATCTATAGCTTGTTTGATGGTGTGCTATGTCATCATTAACGATGATTCCCCTTTTTGGACGCCTATACCTAGCTTTAGAAAATCTTTTTGCTTTTGCTCTTTTGTTAAATGTACTAAATTTATTGCTTTGCAGCGGGCTGCAGCTGACCACATTTTGCGCGATTTGCAAAATAACCCAGATATGTGGCTTCAAGTGGTTCACATTCTATCGAGCACTCAAAGCCTGAATACTAAGTTTTTCGCTTTGCAGGTCAGTTTTACAGAGTATTTTTTGTGAAGTTTGACTTACGGCTATGACTTTTTTGTTTAATTTTTAGTTTGGTGTTTAAATTAGAATAGGATTGTTTAATGCAACCGTCATACTATGATTAATGTTTTCTTTTATAAGTGTGACTTTGACTGATGTTGTACCGGCGAAAAAAGTAATTCATGTATTAATTTCTCATGATTTAAGATGAGAGCTTAAGTTCAGGAATTATACTTGGACATTGGAGAGATAAGGGAGGGCTGACAATCCAAATACCCATTTTTTTTGAAATTGGGAATTTGAATTGAGTTATCTAGTTTCGAGGAAAAAATTGGAACAGATGCTAAAGTTATGTGTTTTAATATTGATTGGTTACGATAGAGATGTTGATAGGTGGCATTTACCGTGTAACTTCCCAAAATAAAAAAAAACTGTTCTTTTGGTTCACTTCATCGTCTTTGTTTGTTTGTTTGCGTTTTTTGATATATATGGCAGGAAACTGAGTAAAATACTTGACTGGCTTCACCCTGCAGGTTCTAGAAGGTGTTATAAAGTATAGATGGAATGCGTTGCCAGTCGAACAACGAGATGGAATGAAAAACTATATATCTGAAGTTATCGTGAAGGTATAACTACATAATTCTTGTCATTTTCTCTTATTGAGGATCTTGAATTGAATTTTTCGTTCCAATGGATTTTATTAACTGTTACATTTATGCATATCTTGTATATTGATCTCAGCTTTCCAGTGATGAAGCTTCTCTTCGGCGTGAAAAGCTGTATATTAGCAAGCTAAACATAACATTGGTTCAGGTACTCTTAATCTATGTTGCTCGGACTCTCCGAAAATATCGCCGGGTGCGTGTCGGATTCTCCAAAAGCATTTTTGGAGAATCCGACACGGGTGCGGCAGTATTTTGGAGAGTCCGTGCAACATAGCTCTTAATAGACAAAGCGCTCTCTCTCTCTCTCACTTTCTTTCTTGGTGATTGCAAGTGATGGGACTGGTTGTGACTCAAGTTACACATGAAGTTGAAATGTCTTACAGAAATTATCTTTTTCTTGGGAATTTTTATTTTCAGATTTTGAAGCACGAGTGGCCTGCTAGATGGAGAAGCTTCATTCCTGACTTAGTTGCAGCTGCAAAGACAAGCGAAACTATATGTGAAAACTGCATGGCCATATTGAAGGTTTCTCTACGTTCCATTTCCATCTTCCAGTGAAAACATTAGAAAATACACCTTGATAACTTGAAACGCTATTCTTCAGCTTCTAAGCGAGGAAGTTTTTGATTTCTCGAGGGGTGAAATGACTCAACAAAAGATTAAGGAGCTCAAACAATCTTTAAACAGGTACAACTCCTGATTTATATGAGTTGTTTCCTGATACATTTTTTCATGTTTGTGATTTTCGACATAAGATTATTTGATTTATGGGACTCTTAAAAACTAGCTTTTTGACATACTGATGTTGAATTGTGTCTAGAATTCATTTGCTATCAAGTCGGGCCTTGGCTAAAGTTTTGAAGCTGCGGTATAGAAGAGAAGGAATTAAATAGAATTATGCAAATGGTAGAGAAATCCGAAACAGTTTGTTTGGCTGCTAAGAAAATAGGATAGAGTTATAACTGTTTTAGTGTGAGGCTTTGTGGGCACAGGCGAAAATGTTTCGCCATTCTATATTTTTCCCTTCACGAAAGAAGAAGATTATATGCATAAATTTATCTTTTTCACCCCTTTTTGCATACATTTGTATCTTTCTGTGAATAAATACTATTTTCTTCTTTTTGATTGTAGTAATCACTTATTTTATAAACTTAACACTTGTTCTTCCCTGCTAATTTTTTTTCTTTCTCTTATTTGTTTTTCAAACATTCAATGCGATAAAAATCTGTTTATTTCTTCTATGCTTGGGTAATATCAGTCGGTTATGAGAATTAAAAGATCCTATACACTGTATGAATTGCGGAGCTCCTTTTATTATTTTGAAGCCGAAGGTCTTTTATATAAGCATTATTTACATATTAATTTATAACGAATTCTATTTAGCCTCATCTTTTCTAAAGTGTTGGTTTTCTTTGTTTACAGCGAGTTTCAACTCATCCATGAGCTATGCTTGTATGTGCTATCAGCATCCCAAAGAACCGAGCTCATCAGGGCTACTCTTGCTACACTCCATGCTTTCCTTTCATGGATTCCACTTGGCTATATTTTTGAATCAACATTGGTTTGTATTCCTCAGCTGCTTATTATTTATCTTTTTGGTTGAAGCATGTCTACAATTTATTGTTTCAATACAGACTGCGTTTGAGAGGTGCTGTCTGACCTTTGTCTCTTCATATTACAGCTGGAAACCCTGCTTAAACTTTTCCCCATGCCAGCTTATCGCAACCTCACACTTCAGTGTCTAACAGAGGTATATTATGACAAGATCTCTAGTAGGGTTTCTTCTAACAATTAAACCAATCTAAATTGATTCAGTATACTCTTGGTTGCTGTTTTAATGTGACAGGTTGCTGCCCTTAATTTTGGGGAGTTTTATAACGACCAGTACGTCAAGAAGTACACCATATTCATGGTGCAGTTGCAGGTGGAGTTAAATTAATCCTTGATGTTGCTTTATGCTTTTTTAATTAGTTCAAGATGTACCAAGATGAAGGAAGTCTATGATTCTTAATTATATCTTTGTATTGCTGTATCTACACCCTCCATTCACTTTTACTTGTCCACTATGCTAAAAATACATTTTCACTTTTACATGTCCATTTTGGCAGATCGAGAGAAAGGAAAGAGTTTCCTGTTTTACTCTTATTATCATTAACTACTCATTTCCCAAATTATTTTCCAAGACTTTCTGAAATGCTATCATTATTATGGGTATTAATGTAAAATATGTACTTCATTTATTATTTCAAGGGGAGTGCAAAGTCCACTGTGGACAAGTAAAAGTGAACGGAGGGAATACTTTTTCTGCTTCTTTATAACGGCTGTCAGTGGAGTTGTATCTTTGAGTGTGGTACGGCCATTTGGTTTTACTCTGAAGCGAGGCTACCCTTCTCTTTGTTTCTCAATTGAGCCTTAAGAAATTTTTTACTCTGAAGCGAGGCTACCCTTCTCTTTGTTTCTCAATTGAGCCTTAAGAAATTTTCTCCTAGAATTGGTTGCTTGGTCTACACATGGATAGAAGTTATTAGAAGAATTACTGAACCTTCTCTAGGTATCAAATTTTGAATTGTTGTATGAATTGATGAGAGCAAGTGTCTTTCGCTCCATGTATTTGTGTAAAAGCAGCACACCTATGGTATTGATATCCTTTTCTTTAGCATTTAGCCAAATATATATCTATGTTTAAAGTTTCTTGTGAGCTTTGAAGGTTGTGGTTGACCTTGTACCGAATGCATGGTTTTCTTCTAATAAATTTGAAAATTTTAAAGGTGAAAGTTAGTCTCATGAAAACCTTTGTGGAGAACATTCAATCACTGACATACTGCAAACAAAATTTTATCATAGGAATAGTGGACAGTTTTGATGCATTACGTTTGGAAGTTGAATAATTTGGATGATCTGGTGTGGTCCGAGGCGAACTATATTTGTCTGTAGGTCCCTTTCTATTTTGTATACCACATGTATACCAGTGCTTCCTCACATCTGTGAAATTATTAGTACTTTATCAATAAGAGTTATGTAGTCCAGTAGGTGCAAAGGGAATTTTTTAAATTTCTCCAAGTCTAGACTGGCTGAAAGTAAAGGTGTTAAAACTCATTAGACTAGGTTATTGTTCTCTTGTTAACAGAACTGAGGCATCCTTTAAATTGCTTATGCTAGTCTTCAATTGTGTCCTTCAGCAGATGCTATGATAACTTTGAGTTTGCCTTTCGATTTAGATTAAGCAACACATCACGTTCAACTTGCTGATTGCACACAGTTTGGTTGCTTTGATATCTGAGTTGGAATATCCCTGTAAACTCAGTTGCTTGAAGCAAAATGTCCAAACTTGCAGCTGAACTTAATTCATCTGCCATCCTAGGTGTTAATGTTGTTGATAGAACTTATTTAGTTATACCTTATTGTATTAGCTAACTATCTTTGTGCTTTTGTGCTCGTTATCTCATGAGTTTTCTTGACATCTAGACTATTCTTCCTCCCAACACAAACATTCCCGAGGCCTATGCAAATGGAAGCAATGAAGAGCAGGTTTGTTTGAGACAGTGAATGGTTAGTCTATTGTTGTATCAACATGTAACTAATGCTTCTCTTTCCTTTATCCAGGCATTCATTCAAAATCTAGCATTGTTTTTTACGTCATTTTTTAAGGCAAGCTTCTTTACTCTGTGTTTACTACATGATAGCTTTCACTCTGTAGTTGCTTATTGACAATATGACTTTGTACCGTAGTAGTCAGCATTGTGTCTGAGAAGCTACTTTGTATGCAGTCTCATATACGTGTGCTAGAAACATCACAAGAGAATATAAATGCCCTCCTGTTGGGACTTGAGTATCTTATTAACATCTCGTACGTGGATGACACAGAGGTTTTTAAGGTATTGTTCCACTGTTTATTCGTGATGGATACACTTTCTTGGAAGTGTCTGATTCCTAATATGTGGTTTCACAGGTTTGCTTGGATTACTGGAATTCCTTAGTTCTTGAGTTGTTTGAAGCACATCATAATCTAGACAATCCTGCAATGACTGCAAATATGATGGGGCTTCAAGTATGAGAAGTTACCTGTATCCTTGTTGACTAAAATTCTCCAAAAACAAACTGCTCATATGCAAGTTTTTGTGTTAATTAAGCAGATACCATTGCTTTCCGGTATGACTGATGGTCTTGGAGCGCAACTTATGCAGAGGAGACAACTTTATGCTGGTCCAATGTCCAAATTGAGGTTACTTATGATATCTCGCATGGCAAAACCTGAAGAAGTTCTCATTGTTGAAGATGAAAATGGGAACATTGTCCGCGAAACAATGAAGGACAATGATGTCCTTGTGCAATACAAGGTATCTTTCTTATTACAGAATAACCTGTTGAATTTGATTGACATTCTTAGGCCCCTCTTGTTTGATTGGAGTAAGATGCATGTTATATTTGGCAAAAGGCATGATTCTTGTTTTGCAATGTTGTGTCTTTTCCCCCCTATTTATGTGTTTAATGATGTCTGATGTTGCAGATCATGAGGGAAACTCTGATCTACTTGTCACATCTTGATCATGACGATACTGAAAAGCAGGTGCACTTCTTTTGAAGCCATCAACTTTGATATGACCTAAATAAATGTAGTCGAAGCAGCATGCTAATGTTTTCGTGATTCGTATGGGCGACATTATTTTCACATTATACTTTTTTGGTTGGTTAATCGGCACCCAAGAAGTCTACTTTGGAAATAGCTGGTTTGGATGTGTTATTATTACTTTTCTCAATTATGGTGAGCGTATGGGTAATTGCTGGAGATGCATCAAGTCCTGATCTGTTGTAGTTTTAGTCGAGATAATGATCCTATCCTTCTTTACTAACTCCTGGAAAGGAGGTTCTAACAATTTCACTTGTCTTCGGGTTAATTTGCAATTTGCTCTATACTTCAGCGACTTAGTTATGGTTGAGCTGTTCATTTGTTTATCTTCAACATATTTTCAAGTGACTGTTGCTAGTTGCTTCTGGCCTTGATGAACCTTTACTTTTCATTGGATGTTGCCATTTCTTCACTTTGACACGGTGTTTCTGAAAAGATTGTGTCATGGTGCGCAGTCGCTATGTTCGAGATTCATAATGTTTCCATATTCTTGTATCACTCCAGATGCTGAAGAAACTTAGCAAACAACTCAATGGTGAGGATTGGTCGTGGAACAATCTAAATACATTATGTTGGGCAATTGGGTCCATATCTGGGTCGATGCTGGAAGAGCAGGTATGCTTATACTAGTTTGTTTTATGTAGTTATTAACCAATCACTGAGGCTCAAACTGTATTTTGGCTGTGCAACTTTCTTGCTTAGCCCTCATGCAAGATATGTCCTAAATGTTGTTGCATGCTGTCATTTTTTCTGAAGTTGTGCTTTGTGTTCTTCTGTGTGCATCACTATTTTCTTGCATTGAACCAGGCAATATGACTTAGCTCTTTTGTATCATTTGCATGCTAAGATCTTGAATTTTCACATTTTCCTTGTGTTCACTTTGGCAGGAGAACAGATTTCTTGTAATGGTGATACGCGATTTGCTAAACCTATGTGAAATCACCAAAGGGAAAGACAACAAAGCTGTAATTGCAAGTAATATAATGTATGGATGCGATCTCATTGTTGTCTGCCAGTTCTATTATCTTGCCAGAATTTTCAATTCTCGTGCTTTGTATTTACAAATCTGATCTTCCAGAATGTTGCTTATACTAAATTTGTTAAATGGTTGTATTGCTTGTGGGTACACTGAGTTCTTTCAATCAAGAAATGCAGTCATGACTTGTGTTGATTAAATGCTAGGTATGTGGTTGGGCAATATCCTAGATTTTTGAGAGCTCATTGGAAGTTCTTGAAGACTGTTGTGAACAAATTGTTCGAGTTCATGCATGAAACCCATCCTGGAGTGCAGGTTTGACTACTGATTAATGATTCCACTCAGTTACTGTTGTGCTGTTTATCCTTGTTTTAGATTTTTTTTGTTTTGCACTCAAATTACTGATTGGTTGGTACAAAAATCACCAATTGTTGTGCTGGCGCTTATGACTTGGTGATCGTTGGGATGTCCAATGGAATAATGTCATATGGTAACGGGAAGCAGATGTCTTTTTGTTATTAGTATTGGCCTCTAAATAAATGATCAAATGACTTGCATGTGAGTTGAGCCCCCCCCCCCCTCGTGTTCTGGTAGTGTGGGTGGGGAGGGGTTAGAGTGCATGGTACTTATTTCACCTTATGGCCTAGAAAACTGCACTGCAATAAACTATTTTCTTGTGCTTATATGCTATGGTTCATTGTCATGGCTTCATTTCTGTTCCTGATGACCTTTTGTCTCTTTTCTCTAGGATATGGCCTGTGATACATTTTTGAAAATCGTTCAGAAGTGCAAGCGCAAGTTTGTTGTAGTCCAGGTAAGAGCATTGTTTGTTAATAGCATCAGTTTTTATGATGATACAAGAGTTACACTGATCTTGTACTGACCACTATCCTTGTTCTCAGGTTGGAGAAAATGAGCCATTTGTCTCGGAACTCCTAACCACTCTCCCGACAACTATTGCAGATTTAGAACCTCATCAGATTCATGCCTTCTACGAATCTGTAAGAGTCTTTTTGTTCGAAAGAATAAACTTCATTAGTTTTACTTGTTTCCTTAGATGTATTGTATTCACTTTTCTTATTCTATACATCGGTGTTTGACTGGGTATGGAGTTAAGAAATAAAGATACTTTCTTTACATACTTGAATTCATTATCTGTAAAATGGGGAGTTTAAAATTAAAGAGTTTCCAAATATAGGAAGGTATAAATTTTTCTGAAACAAACTAACAAGGAAAGAATGATATAACATTGAAAAGAGGGAGTAGTACTTTATCTTTATTACTGAAAGGTGGGGTTCTATATCATTTTGTTAGGTTGGTCAAATGATTCAAGCAGAGCCTGATCCCCAAAAAAGAGACGAGTATCTGCAGAGGTTGATGGAGCTTCCAAATCAGGTATTTACGTATGGTCTAGATAAGATGTATTTGGGTGGTGCTATCTAATTCTTTATTTGTTTATTTATATATTTTTGTGTATTAATATCTGGCTTTGCGTCCGTTAAATGCGGCACATAACAATACGTGGAGTATACACTGCATATTATTGTGGCTTACGAACATTTATTTTTTACAGAGATGGACTGAAATTATAGGACAGGCACGACAAAGTGTGGACTATCTTAAAGATCAAGATGTTATCCGAGCTGTGCTAAATATATTGCAGGTTACCTTCTATAGATGATAAATTCTAAGCTCTTTCTGTAAATATATCAGCTGGCATGCACTTGTGATTTTTTTTCCTTTCGCCTTCTTTCTGTTCTCATCACAAAGTCTTGCGAGTTGCCATAGTAAGGAAGAAGTCGGGGGCAGGGACAAGTATCCCAACCGAGTGTTTTCTACTTCCAATAGGCCATGAACTGGATAAGATCATTTTCAGCGAGTCCATAAGAAGTGTTCCATGCTCTTTAATAGTCATTTTTTATATAATCTTACTAGTGCTACCAAATCTTTCAGGTTTAAGTTTGGTGATTTACTTTTCTCCAAAATAGAAAATACTTTGGTGATTTAGACTTAAAGAAAGCACGTGGTATGATGTATGATCCTTTCTCCTTATGCATGATCTGTTTGCACATTCGCCAGACCTCAAAAAAATCATCCCAGTTTTAGTTTTACCCATGTTAAATTTTCTACCTTGAATACTGTAGTCACAAAAAGTGGTACACAGTTTGTCATGTCATTATGACAGGATATTAACCGGGACTTGCTAACACTAGCTAGCTAGTATACTTGGGGTTCTTAATGCAGGCCTCTCATTAGTAGTATATGTTCCTTTTTTATTTTTTCTATGACAAACTTAGTAGGTACTTGGACATACATATTATTTGAAAATAATGAAATATTATTTGCAAATCAATGTTCATTTTACAATTTTGTCCAGTATTCCAACTTCAACTTGAAATAGAGAATTTTGAAGTTGAGAAACTAGCTTGAGGAGTATTCTGAACGTCAACCAATAATGTCCAATCCGGATGCTGTGTTATTTTGAAATCATGTGGCTACCTCTGTGTGCTGGTCAGGGAGCTTTGATGATCAGTATTCATATCCTATTCGGTTTTAAATGTTATCCTAGCAATGCCTTTTGCATTATATTCTCTTATTCCTAACATGGGGTTTATGTTTTTTTTTTTGCATTGCAGACTAATACAAGTGCTGCTAGCTCACTTGGGACTTATTTCTTACCTCAAATTACTCTCATCTTTTTGGACATGCTCAATGTTTATAGGTATGGATATCGTATTTATTTGATTTTATGTTTTTTAAATATTTAGATGGCATCTTTATTATAGAATCTGGTTGCATGCATTTGGTGCTTAGGTTGTCACCAGTGCCATCGTATTCCCACTTTTTAACAGTTATTGTGCTTTCTGATTTTTAATTGCGAACATTTTCTGTTGCAGAATGTACAGTGAGCTTATTTCTACAAGCATAGGACAAGGAGGGCCCTTTGCCTCAAGGACATCCATTGTGAAGCTCTTGCGGTAGGTTCCAGTTTAGGTTTTCCATTTTTTTGGCCATCTTTAAGATGCATCTACTTACATGTGTCATATGTGGCAGCTCAGTAAAAAGGGAAACATTAAAGCTTATTGAAACATTTTTGGACAAGGCCGAAGATCAACCACATATCGGGAAGCAATTTGTGCCACCAATGATGGATCCAGTTTTAGGAGACTACGCAAGGAATGTGCCTGATGCTAGGGAATCTGAAGTTCTCTCGCTTTTTGCAACAATTATAAACAAGTAAGCTAACTGCCTCCAACTCCCAACTGGCACTCAGCAGGACTGACAATTCATAAGTTGTGATTGTCTACTCCATACATTAACTGACTGACTTTGTAACACACAATGCGCTCAAGATTCCATGAATTTCTTTTGTGCACAATACTGTCCATATTCTTATGGTGCATTTGCTTCTGTATCTAACATTTTTTTGTTAGGTACAAGGGTGCTATGATTGAGGATGTCCCCCGCATTTTTGAAGCTGTTTTCCAGTGTACTCTGGAGGTTAGACCCCCCCCCCCCCCCCAAAAAAAAAAATTATTCTGAGTTGATAAGTTTTATAATATTGTATGTACTCACTTCTATACGAAATATTCCCCAATGTTATGTAATTAAATATATACTTATAAAGTACTTTTTTGATGATGGGTTTTCCTAATTTAACAATGCTGCATCTTCTCACAAATGTTATAGATGTATTCATTTAAGTCCTTAATTTAGATGATACTATTCACCATCTTCATTCTTTTGATTGCAAGTTTCTTTGTTCTGCTACTTTTGCATCCTGTTTCTTGGTGACTTTTACTGCTTTTATCATCGTGGTTTTATTAGAGGTAACCTTTTGTTGACTGCCAAACAATTTTAACGGGTAGTAAGTATCATATGCCTTATCAGGGTGACTCAGCTGCAGACCTGTTATATGCTTTAGAGATAATTTGGTTACTATAGTAAACATTTTGGGAAGCTCAGCATTGAGATGACACGTGATCTGTTTGATGAATTCATTCTATGTATAACAGATGATTACGAAAAACTTTGAAGATTATCCAGAGCATCGGCTGAAGTTCTTTTCGTTACTTCGTGCAATTGCTACACATTGTTTTCCTGCTTTGATACGGCTGTCGAGCGAGGTATGTTTTTTGCCTGCTCTTGGTATATGTATGGACCACCAATTCTAATTTATAAAGCTTAGAATCCTTCAGAGATTTATTTATACGGTATCATATTTATTTGTGTCTGCATAAGCTTGTGCTGGATTTTCATAGTGTCCTGATTATTTTCAGCAACTAAAACTTGTTATGGATTCTATAATATGGGCGTTCCGGCACACAGAGAGGAACATTGCTGAGACTGGGCTTAATCTCTTGCTGGAAATGCTAAAAAATTTTCAGGTGCATCTTTGTTGTTGGCCTTCCTATTGATTGTTTAATCTATGCGGTGGGGTTTAATAGTTTCTTCTTTCATGGCAGGCTTCTGAATTTGCTAACCAGTTTTATAGGACTTACTTTTTGACGATCGAGCAAGAAATTTTTGCTGTACTAACAGATACGTTTCATAAGCCTGGGTTTAAATTGCATGTATTGGTGCTACAACATTTGTTTTGCCTGGTATGTGTCTAGCTAACAGATTAGTTTCCTATCTATACTTGCATTTTTGTAACATAGTGATGTGATTTCAGGTGGAGTCTAGCATGTTGACTGAGCCACTATGGGATGCATCAACAGTACCTTATCCATATCCAAATAATGCTATGTTTGTTCGTGAATACACCATTAAACTTCTTAGTACATCCTTCCCCAACATGACATCAGCTGAAGTATGCCATAAATTTTACATAGTGTTTTTTCACGTCAATCTGTATATATTTTTTCTTTAGATGTTAATAATGCTTTGCTCTTTTCAGGTGACTCAATTTGTCAGTGGGCTATTTGAGTCAACAAATGACCTTCCCACTTTCAAGAATCACATAAGGGACTTCCTCGTTCAATCAAAAGAGTTCTCCTCTCAGGTTAGTGTTACTAGTAGACCATTTGTTTCCGGGCTTTATTGGTATGTCTTTTGTGGGGGAGGGGTTTTAAGTGGAGGTCTTCTATTTCTCTACCCTGTCCCTTTCCAAACAGATTGTCATGCTTTAATTTTGGCATAATGGTACCCAGTTTCTTTGAAAAGAAAACTCATAAGATGTAGGACCCTACTTTCAATCTATTTATTACCCATTTTTCTCAAATTCTTCAAAGGTGTAAAAATCAACGCATGAGTCACATGTTCCCCAAAAAATAAAAAACGGTTCACATTTTCGAAGTTATCTCTAATGTCTATGCCAGGTCATACTGAGACCATTTAAACAGGATGGAGTTACTTAGAAATTATCATGGATCTGATGAATTAAAATGTGTAGGGCTTTAGAATGTCTTTTTTTTTTTGTTATGGGTTAGCACTCATTGTCATGCTGTGAATTTCATATCAGCTTACATGCTAATTTTCTACCCTATGTCCACTAATTCATGTACCTTTAAAGAATTGTTTGGCATAAAGGTTTCTGATGAACTCTGTTTAGGTCGTATTGTGAGTTCCAGATAACCTGCTTGTTCATATCTCAAGTAGAGCTGTTTGGATGACTTGTGGAAAATGTTTTGTGAAAAAAAATGTGCTTGGATAGTTGTTATTTTGAAGATCTCTGAGCATTTCTTGAGTGAACAACTTTTTTCTAAGGATTACCCTATAACAACTTACTCGAATAACTATTCTTTGTAAAAACTGCTTTTACAAAGCTTAAACAAAAATGTGGTTTCAGAAGCAATTTTTTGCTGGATATCAAAAAGTTGCACAAACAAACGCCATTAGTTTTAGATCCGTTTGGACGACTTATCGAAAAGTTCTATGAAAAAATATTGGGAAAAAAAGCTTCTGAAAAAGAAATGTGCTTGGACATTTATCGTTATTTTTGAAGTTCTCAGAGCATTTTTTGAATGGAACAACTTTTCTCTAAAAGGTACCATAAAAACATTTTTTCGCAAAAACTTCTTTTGAAAAAACTTAAAACAAAAACGTGATTTCGGAATCTCTTTTTACTGGATATCAAAAAGTTACACAATCAAAGGCCAGTAGTTCTATACCCTTTCCTTCTGAAGTTTGATATAGGTGGATTGCTTTCTTATGAGTCTGGGCTTAGTCTATTAAGGTTTTTGGTTCTTCCATCTTGGTCTTATAAGTATAACGTTCGAGAAAGGCAATGGGGCGGGGAGAAACCTTAGATGGGCATGGGCGAGTGGGTCAAAATTTATTTTCCTGGAAATTTATAACTGGCCAAGGTGGGTGGCAGGTTGTGAAATATTCAACTTAAACTGACTAAAATTAGCAAGCAATGTACAAAGTCTCTGGCTTTCATAGTTTGCAGCTTGGGGACCTTCTCATGGTTAGCTGCCTAAGTTAGAACCCATTCGGTCATTTAGAAGTGCCTTTTGCAATATTTGATAAGCAAATTTTATTTGGCTAATCTTTCCGAAAAGTATTTTTGAGTATCAAATTTCGAAAAAAGGATGGTAAGTGTTCAATTTACAATTGATATTATTTGTAAAAGAGAATTGAATTTATAAAATATAAAGTAAAAATATATATTAAAGATTTTATTCAATATAAAATATAGTTATCCAAAGAAGTAATATTGCTTATATGGCATTACTTATTGTTTACATGATGATTCAGACATATCAATATACATTGTTCAGTAAAAACTAAAAACCCACTCCATAAATTCTATATAAAAGAAAGATATATTTATAGTAGAGAGACTATTCCAAAGAAAAATAGGAGAAGAATAAAAAAACGATAGAAAATAAGAAAAATGAAGAAACGGATGGTAGCAACAAACAAGGAAAAGAACAAAGTTAAATTAATGCGGGAAAATTTAGGAAATATAAATTTTCAGTAAGGATATTTCTGTCTTGAATTTTTTTTCTGCTTCTGCTTCTCGGAAGAAGCTAGAATTTATAGCTTCTTTCCAAAAGCCGAAAAATTGTTTCTGCTGGTGCTCGAAAAGCACTTGCTTGTATTGGCCAAACGCCTTAAATTTCCAAAAAAGTGCTTTTGGCTTCTTAGAACTTGGCCAAACAGGTTCTAAAACATCTATACAGACATGAGGCCGTATGAATTTTCTCTGAACTATCCAGCGAACCAAGTTTCACAATATCAGTAATCTGTTCTTCATTTAGTTCTGGGTGGTTCTTGTCATGTCTAAGATTATGGCATGATCTCGTCCAAGATTATGGCATGATTGTTGTTCAAAAAGCTTCTGCTTCTTCACAACGACTTTCTCTTTCTTGTTGTACATGACCTATTAGCATCATTTGGAGGATACCAAAGATGAAACCCAACAGGTTTGGATTCTATCTAACCAAAACTGGAAAGAAAAATCTCAAATGTTTGTTCTAGATTACAAGAAATCACTTTCTGTAACACAATCCCCATTCTCAGTATTAAAAGAGCCATTTCCATTCTAAGAAAATAAAATAGAAAAAGTTAAAAAATAAATAGAATATTATGAAGTGAAAAAATGGAAGAACATAAATGGGGCATGCCAGGGCAGGAGGCAAAATTATGTGAAAATGCTAAACGGGGCAGGGCATGGCGGGTTGGAATTTTAAGGGGTTAAGGCTTGCCTATCCCGCCCTGCCCCATTTACATCCAAACTAATGTTTTTCTTTCCCTAGTAATGTTATTAACTAGCTTGTCATTTTTTTCTGTCTTTAGCTGTTCTTTGAACCACTTAATCCTGTTCAAAATAAAGATCTATCTTTTCCTTAGCTGGATTTTTGATATCCTCACTTGGATGCTTCAATTTTCTTGCAGGACAATAAGGACCTTTTTGCCGAGGAAGCAGCTGCTCAGAGAGAGAGGGAACGACAGCGGATGCTTTCTATTCCTGGTCTAATTGCACCTAATGAGATACAGGATGAAATGGTGGACTCATGAGATACAAAATGTCCGCCATATATAGATACTTCATTCCGTTTTATGCCCCTGGAGGTGGTGTGGGTGCTTGGAGTGTGTTATCACGAACTGTAGTGGCCAGCACATCCTATTTTAAAAGAATTTCTATCGTGTTGCGAAAATTTTCTCAGAGTAGTAGTGGAAGTGGTATCTAGGACTCATGACAATGGTTCCAAGAAAAGGATTGGCTGGATGTAGAGTAGTTAGATCCTAATCTAGGAGTACAGTGTGTTTATTGGACATTCATGGTTTCATTCGATATTGTAGTTGGTTAGAGTAGTTGATGGATTGTTGAATTGACATAATTCATCCATCGAGAGTAGGTTTATTATGTATACAGGCATCTGTCAGTGATGCAGAAATCATTTTTGTTTATTGGTGGAAACAGCAGTGTATTTCTGTACTATACTCAGAAGTATGATTTTTGGTTATTGGTATATGCGGTTTGTTGCCACAACAGCTGGGTTTGAAATGTATTAATGAAGGGCATCTATGAATTTTCAGCGAAGTTAAGGGACAAAGGGACAATATTCTCTGTTTCATTACGGGAACATTACCGTTGGTTTTGCACAAAAGGAATAGAAAGGAATATAGGCACGTGTGCTGATTATTCTATTTTATTTGTTTTATTTTTGCTGGAATTTTTTTTTTCAAATAGGAAGGACAGACTATTCAGTAGTACTCCCTCCGGTTCAAAATAAGTGATTTTTTGGATGCTTTCACACAGATTAAGAAATCTACCTTTTAGCATTAATTAGCAATGGAATTGATCATATTAACCTTTACTATCTCACATAAACGCTCCTGACACATATTCTAATACTATTTACTCCAAGGACAATGTAGGAAAAAAATATAATTAATTTATTCTTGAAATTTGAAAAAATTACTTATTTTGGACCACAAAAAAAAGGTCAAAAAAATTACTTATTTTGGACCGGAGGGAGTAGTAGATTATGCTTTGACGGCTAGACCACGCGTGGCTGCGGAAGACGTAGACTGATTCAAATTTATTGAATGACTGACACATAAGAGTGGACGAAAGAAATGTCGTACCAACGTCCAAAGAAAAAAAAGAATTAGAATGTAAAATCCCTACTTTTTGTAGCAGGGAGTTTGCCAGAGACCACATATGATTTGTTTTCTATTTTGATGATATATCACTTATTTACTGGTGAAAAGTATAAAACGATTAGAAGTTATACGAAAAGTTCGACAACATGCCAATGGTAAACAGAAAATTATGAATGAGAATATGAAAGTTTCTGAATTTACTGCAGTTATTACAAGCTATTCCGTTCAATGAGTTTTACTGTTTTGATCTGAATTAAAATATTTGCTCAATTGGATAGCTTTTTTCCCTTTGAGAAATTTCTAGAAGTTTCAAGACAAAAACAATATATATTGCGATTGGACTTGATTCGAGTGGCAATTCTTCTGGAAACAAAGTGAAAATAAAAAAGAGGGGGACAAAGAAAAGTCAATTATGATGTGTTACTTACATTCTGTTTGGATCATTATTTTTATTGTTTTATAATGTATTGTATCGTATTATTTTATAAATATAATATTTGGATAGATTGTATTGTTTGTTATTGTTAAATAATATTTTGCTGTTTGGTTTGACTGTATCGTACTATATGGTAACTGATAAGTTTACTAAAATACTCTCAATTGTTTAAATATTGAATTTATCAAAAATCTTACATAAAAATAATTTTAAAAAATAAAACAGAAGAAGGCAAAGCACCTTGAAAAAGAAGAACAAAAGATTGTGATAAAAGAAGGCAAAACAAAGGAGCACAGCTAATTAGAATTGAGTTAAAAGCAAATTAAGAAAAAAAACAAAACAGAAGGCGGCAAAATACCTTTAACGTTGGCGGTACAAGTTCTTAAAAAAAAACAAATTAGGTTATAGGTTGGAAATTTGGAGTTAAAATAGAAAAAATAGAATTGTGGAGTAATAAGTTAGGACATAATTGGAAAGAAAAATAGAAAACAATCGCACCACACCAAATCGGTTATTTCAAAAAAGAAGACTTTTTATTATTCCGGAATAATAGATTTAACAATACAATACAATCAATTTTAATAAAACAATCAAAATAAATATTATTTTGAGACAAAAATACAATGCCACTGTTAAACATCCAAACAAGCTGTTAAACAATGGTAAGTACAAGGAAAGGAAAGGGGAAAAGGGGAAAAGCAAAAAGAGAAAAGAGAAAAGAGAAAAAAAAAACAGCAAATAAAAGAAACTCAGAGAAGTTGCCAGCAGAAAGTGAAACCAAAAGGAAAAACAACGCAACCTTCTCTTAAAGCACAAGTTGTACTCTTTCCATATATCTATTTGATCACCCAATTAACAAGCTGCTTTATCATCAGATCATCACAATATATCTTTTTCCGTGGCATCGATTCTTCGAGCTTCGCTCTCCAGTTTCATCTGATTTGCTTTTGGAGAGAGAGAAGAAGAAGAAGAAGAGAAAGGCGAGGCGAAATGGGACAAGCCTTTCGCAAGCTCTTCGATACCTTCTTCGGAAATTCTGAAATGAGGGTATAGCAATTCGGCCTAGTCCTTCTCCTCTTATTTGTCCATTATAATATGATCTATTGATTGCTCTTTTTCTGTAGTGCTTTGTGTGAATTTGCGTAATTAATTTTGCCAATTTAAGCTCTCCGCACTTGTTCTTAGCTCGTTTGGAAGATGGGCTTTCATATGCTTCCAAATTTTCCTTTCTTTGGATTAGAAGAAGCCAACTGTTTAGAAACATGTTTGAGGTTATTCAGGACGAACTGTAATAAGCTGGATCGTGCTGAGCCTTCAACTAATGTGTATTTCGGTTGTCTTTTTTAGACTGCCTTAAATTGAATTAGCCAGCATATCATTAATATTTTCTTTCTGTATGAGTTGGAAATTTTTTAGTTGATTTCTTAGTTTAACTCCGCTTCTCCTTTTCTTCTTTGGAGAATATTGAATGAGAAAGAAACTTATTTTTGAAAGCACATGAAAGTGATAAAAGGCACCTTAACATAATTAAGTATCTGTTGGCTAGGGATATTGGACATATTTGTGACAAGTACTGTGATGTATGGTCCATTTTTTGTGTTAATTGGTAGTTAGAATGACTGATTTGAAATGTTTTCTTCCGCAGCTGACCATTTTTAATAATATTTTCTCTGATGAAAGGTAGAATTTTACTGAATAAAATAGTAACAAGGCGGTAGTAATCTGTAAACAGTGTCTGGCCCTTTGCTCCTCCTAAACCTGTAAGGAATCCAGAAGAGCTAAAATTTCTATAATTTCAGCTGCTATATTTCTAATCCTCCAACACTACAAATCCTGAATACATCTAAACTTAATATGGGGAATACAATCTTCTAACCCCAGTACCCCACTAATGTTAGTAATATCTGTTGTGCACTTACTGCAGCTAGTTTGCTTCTTCAAGGTTGCTTCCTTTCTCACGTTGATTGAATGCACTGTTGTAGCTAGTATTTAACATGGTTTTGGTAATGCATACAGTCAAGTGATGAATTAGTTCCTTTGAAACATGAAAGTAATTTTGTCAGTTTGGAATAACAAGTTAGATATTGCCAAAACCACCAATCCGTATGTAGGTTGTGATTGATCAAGAGTTTTTTTAGTTTGGTCAGGACTTGTATGTTAGTGTGTAGGGATAAATGTGAGATATGGAGAACCCCTAATTTAGTTTGAAAGATAAATTACTTAGTACCAGAATGAATTCATATAGCCGACCCAAACTAGTTGGGATTGAGGTGCAGTTGAAGAAAACAATGCAAGATGTCAGCTAGCAAATTGGAATAACTAACTTGGAAATCTCAGTTTCCACTTTCCCTTCAAGAATGGCCTTAAGTAGATAGGGTAACCAGTTGAAAGTCAAAGAGGTTAAAAAGGCCCTCAATAAATTTATAGGCACTTTCACCGTGTCAGAGGTGATATGATCCTAGTCAGCATCCTTAATTTCTCCTTTAAGGTAAATGTCATCCGAACATATGAAATATCATCAAATAAAATCTTTTTCCTTGGGGTATTAGGCATGTGGTGCAGCACCCAATGTGTCGAAACATTGGAAGGTATGGGGATAAGAGTTTCTTTGAGCCAAATCAGTTTGCTTCTCCTAATGAATTTTTTTTTGTTGATGAAGTAAGGAATTTCATAAAAGGCATCAAGAAGATGCAAATAGTATAAGAAAAGATAAATATAAAAGTCAATGTTAGCTCTATTACAAAAGGTCTATTCTAAAGTTAAGGAGCTAACAAAGTCCAAAAGGTTTCACGGAAACTAACTAGGGAAAGATCGCACCAACTAAACAGATTTGCTAAACATCTAGCCTTCAGAGTGTAGTTTGGAGCTGATATGCCATCAAAACATCTTCTGTTTCTTTCTGTCCACAGACACCAGAATATGAAACCAGGGCTCATCCTCCAAACTATTATTGCTCTCTCTTAACAAACAACTGCTGCAAGTTGGTCGGGTTTTCGTAGCAGAAAATTCATTTTCTGCAGAAGTAATAAGTGATTATATAGTGCAACATTTATTATCCACAATTCAAGAACTTGCTTTCATTGTTCGTCCATTGCTATCTATGTTCACCAACCTCAGTTTCATCTTGAATTATTTCCTGCAGGAGCTTTGTTCTGTAGATCCTAGATTTTCTGCTTGTATGTGTAGTTACTTTTTAAATACTTGCTGTTTATCTTAGCCCCGGGCCTTAGATACTGGTTACTGTTATTGCATGTCATTCATCTTTTGGTTGTTATGCTTCTGCTACTATTACGGTTTCTACTGGAGTTACTAATGAGTTGTCTTTTCTTGTTTTTTATTTCCATCTTTCTGAGCCGAGGGTCTACCGGAAACAGCCTCTCTGCCCTATCGGGTAGGGGTAAGGTCTGCGTACACATTACCCTCCCCAGACCCCACTTGGTGGGATTTTACTGGGTAGTTGTTGTTGTTGTTGTTGTATGTGTAGTTACTTTTTAACAATACGTATGTCTTGTTATCTTGTTTCATTTTTCCCTCTACTGTTATTTCTTGTCTCTGATTCTAATTTCAACTGGGATAGGTTGTAATGCTTGGGCTAGATGCGGCTGGCAAAACAACTATATTATACAAACTGCACATAGGAGAAGTTCTATCAACAGTTCCTACCATTGGTATGCTGTCTGTTTTAACTTCTGCTTACTGTGGTATGGGACCAATTATGAAGTTCGTATTTGTAAAACTTCAACCAATCTGCTTGTGGTGAAGTCATTGTCAGCATGTGTTGCTTTCTTTTTTTGTTTCTTGTTGTTTGACAGAGCTACCCGGTACCTGTGCTAGTGGGAGGTAGCAGGTGCCCACCGGAATAGTCGAGGTGCGTGCAAGGTGGTGTCCTGGACACCCCTCTTATCCAAAAGAAAAGATGGGAAAAAGTTTGTAGGAGACGCCAGTTTATAACTTTCTATTGGTCATTGTTAGTTCATTATGAATTTCTGAGAGTGTTTGGTACATACTACTTCATGAAGTAACTTATTTGGGAAATTGCTCCCAGCAGGCCAGCACTAACCAAAATAGTTAATGGAACCTTAAAAAAGCTCGCTTCTCCTATCTAATTGACTTCCTTTTTACTTGCAAACTCCCAGTGATCAAGTGCAACACTTGATTCCATGGCATACTTTCGACACCTTTTTTTTGTTTTTGGATAGATCACATACTAATCTCTTCTTTCTTAGGGGAATCCTTTTCATTTTCTTACATTACTTTGGCTGTCACATCTCGGAGCCCAGATCTTATCTTATGTGACTTAAAATAGGTTATGGTTTTTCTAATTCTGATGTCATTGCTTATTATCTCAACATAATATTTGCATAATGGAAGTTTGAAATCTTGAACATTGATGTGAAAACTCTTCCTGCTTGTAACGTCATTAAAGTTTTCGGAGAAAATTCTCAAAAACACCTGCATCACCAGGTGAATATTTGTCTATGGTGTCTGGAACTACTGTAATAGATGATTGTATATGCATGTCTTGCAGGATTCAATGTGGAAAAAGTACAGTACAAAAATGTTATTTTTACCGTGTGGGATGTTGGTGGACAAGAGAAATTAAGGCCACTCTGGAGGCACTACTTCAATAACACAGATGGCCTGGTAACTGCACCCGTTATTATTCTTTGCTTTCTATTTTTCAAAGAAAATAGATTGTATTCTTTGGTTGCTACTCTATATCTGGAAATCATTTCTTTACTTTGCATTCAGTGGCATCTAACCCATAATATCACATATATGCCTGTGGCCAAAATAAATTTTCCTTTCTTCATTGAGAGAGGTAACATTGCGTAAAAGCAAAGAGGAATTTGAAGTCTTGAGAGTGATGAGATTAATTATCAAGGATACTGTACATTCAATTGTATCCTTCTCCCTATAACTCTTGGGGCCAAGTTTATTTGCCCGTTCCTTCTGAGCCCCTCCCCTCCACAGACCACACAGACAAAAGGGAATGAAAAGAGATGGATATTTCAATTAAGAAAACATATGAATATTTTTATCCAAATGTTTGAATTTGGTATACAGAAGAAGCATGCATTATTAAATGTATTGGCCCAATCCCTTATGATTGACAAAACTTACCGCTTCTCTTGTTTATGTATTTCAATTTCTTGTTTGGAAATTGCCTTTCTAAACTATATACCATATCTCTTCGCTACGTTATACAGATTTATGTCGTTGACTCTTTGGATCGAGAGAGGATTGGAAAGGCGAAACAAGAATTTCAGGTTGTTTATCTAGACCTTAATTTTATGAGTCAGGCTTCTTTGTCGATGACATAATTTAATGGCCTTTATAATGTGTTTTCATTATAAAAAAAAAAAAAAAAAGTTTTCCTTATAAAAGATAATGTGTTTTCAGGCCATCATCAGAGATCCATTCATGCTTAATGCAATCATCTTGATTTTTGCTAACAAACAGGACATGGTAAGTTGCTTTTTGTTCCAGTATGTTTACTCGTTCTCAAAATGCAATCAAATGCTTATTTACCATTTTGCTCTTTTTACTTGGTCTTTGAACAAAAAAAGGAGGAGGCTAAAGCTACTAAATGAATCCAAAAAAAAAAGGTTCAACGTACTGTTACCATTTTTGTTTTAAAAAGAAAATAAAGGTTCAAAGCTTATTGAGCAACTTATCAGATTTATTGTCCTGCACTTTGAGATGTTCTGCTCTTTAGTTTGTTATAACTAAAATTTCATGTGGACGAGGATGATATACTGTAGTCCTTGATACCTTGATTAGTGAAACCGAACTATTGTCCATATCTCATAAGATAGATTGTGGGTTCGAGTCACCAAAGGAGCAATAGCTCCAACAAAGGGGGATAAAAGGGGAATCAAAGGGGAGGGGAAAAAAAGGTTCTACCTAAATCTAAGCAGACTTAAACATGTGTACTCTGATCCTTGATTATTGAAACCAAAGTTGTATCTGCCTCAGTAGATAGTTGCTCAGTGAGCTCCGGTAATCAAAGTATGTTAACATGGTCTCCAATGAATATGTGCACACGACCACTGTTATTTCTCTTTCTTGCTTTCTAGTTTCCACCAAAGAAGCAGCTCATTCTTTTTCCTTATCTTTCTGTCGTTTGTTAAAAGCAAGCATTTTATCACTTAAAAGCAATAGTGTCAAAGCAAGAAAATGTGGTAAGATGGATTTTGTAAATGACTGAGAGACCCTGTTAATGGTGTATAGAGAATCTGCATAGATAGTAAACAGGCACAATCTTTGTGCTATTCCAATTCTATAACATTTACCATTTCGAAAAACCAAAAAAAAAAAAAAGATGACGTTTCATGTAGTCACGCATTGGCAAGATACTAGAAGTTTCATTTATTCACATGCCATTTTCTCCCTTTAGTGTTGGGTAGTACTATTATTATCTTGAATATCTTTTTTTATCCAGAAAGGAGCAATGACACCAATGGAAGTGTGTGAAGGCCTTGGTCTCTATGAGCTTAAAAACCGAAAATGGCATATACAAGGTACATGTGCTCTTAGAGGGGATGGCCTATACGAGGGACTGGACTGGTTAGCCAGCACTTTGAAAGAACACAAGGCTGTTGGATACTCTTCGATAGGCCCTTCATCCTTCTGAATAATCAGGTTTAGACCTAGCCTTGATGTCTTCACATTTGTAGCTAGTATACATAACCTGCTGATCTTACTATACTTGACCCTTTGCAGGCTCACTAAAGAACTTGAACCTCTTTTGAGGAGCAACACTCAATACCCAGCTGTTTATAAATTCGAAGATTATGAACTCACGATGATAGTTCTTTCCCTTCACTTCTTGGTGCTGTGCTTTTGGTGCTAGTGAAGTAGATAAGGCACTTGATTTCGGGCCTAGTGTGAAACTTGATCTTTGATTCTGTTGTATACTGAAATCTGGGCCTTACAGTTAATGTTACCTAGACGCTAAGAATGCTTCTGTCGATACCTACTGCAGTACTCTCAGTATGAATGCTTTCATGTGAATATGGTAACTAATCATCTAGTTTCCAGATGTCCAAGTACAAAATATGCCGGTCAAATTTTTCAGAAAACATGCTTTCCCAGATGATGCTCGAGAAGCTTTTGCTATCAAAAGTCAAAACATTAATCTCATTTTTTTCTTAAGTGAATCTTATTCCTGGAACAGTTTCGTCATCATGGAAATACATGTATCAAGTAAAAAGTCTCCTTTTAAAGAATTTCAAACCCACTAAGCGTTTGTGTATAGAGTTTACTTCCCTGTACATAATTCCCCTGTACGTCTGTCTCGATCACTTAGCTTTTAATTTAATAGTAGGTCGACAGCCTCGATACACAGAAGACTAACTCGAGATTATTATTATTTTGGTGCTCATCTTCATTGTGCCAGTTTTGGAGTTAAAGGTTAAATTGATTAAATTTCTTTTAAAGTAATATATTTATTAAAGTTGGAGAGGGGTCTCTGAGGCAAGACAAACAATAAGTTGTGGAGGAAAAGAACAGCAATGACATTATAAGCCATTCAAAGGCCAGCCTCTAATAAAATAATGAATGCCAGACAGATAACTATCAATTCTCAAACAGTCAAACTATTCCATTGATAAGGACCTAAACAGAATGAAAGAAAGAATGAACGAATTAAAAAATTAATTAACTCGCTGGTATCATTCTAGTCTGCGTTTATAATGCAACTCCAAATCTTCTGTTTACCACTGACCATTGTTCTTCTTATATTTGGTATAAACAACGTAAAATTATATGTGATCGAAGTTATAAATGCACTTTGTTGCGGCATTTGTTGCTGTCAAAATTTAGATTCACTAGTTTTACCAGTAGAGAATTATGTGGACATGACCTGCCTATGATAGAAGAAAAATTTTTTTACTAAAAATATTACTACTACATCTTCTTTTTTCTTTTTTTTTCTTTTTCTTTTTGTTATGGATAAGACCAACACTATTCTGGTCGATCCTGTTTTCCTTTTTAGGTTTACTAGGATAAGAATGAAAAACTAAACTATTGGACATTTAATAGTACAGTATTTTCTAATTTCACCATTCACCAACAAAGAATGATGTGGACATGACCTTAGAGAGTTCAATCATTCTTAAAAATAGCAACTGAAGATGCTTTTTTTTTCTTCCTAAAATGAGTAAGAGAAATGGGACCACAGTTTGCTTAAGAAAAGCAAAACAAAAAAACTATGGCATGATTATCAGAAAAGGGAGGTTTGGATTAATTATGATGGTGTAAAACAATCTTTTGCAATTAATAGATTAATTGAAATATGATCATACACTTGACATTTTTCTATTCAAAAACTAAAGAATATCATAGAAGTTCTCCTAATTGCACCCTATTTTTTTAAAAAAAAACATATATATAATATGTACAATTCAATAGGTTAAATAGAAAAAATAGACCATTTTTCTTGGTTGTAGTGCGGATGTTGGAGCAGCTCCTCTATGATGTGGATGTGGAGAGGGGGCTGTCGCCGCTTGATAGAGGGAGAAGCGGGAGTCACCGGAGCTATCTGCGTCGAGTCGAGTGTTTCGATTGAAAGAGGAAGGGAGACAACTCAGATGCCAGCACGGAAATAGGAAGAGTCGTGCTTCAAAGTAGAATTCTTCTAAGATCCATTGCTCGATTTTGCTGCATGCTCTGCTCCCAAAATGCAGAGAGACTTGCGAAGGCAGATCCGGATTGGTTGGTCCGGAAAGTCATGGGAGAGGCAGGCTAAGTAAAATAATTGTACTTGGTAAATTGCTATTACACCTTACATTTTAGCTTTCTTGGTAGTATCAAATATTATTTTGGTATTTTCAATTTTTGATAGTCGGAGTTTTGGAGCAATAGTGAAGTTATCTCCGGGTTCAAGCCGTAAAGCAGCCATTAATTCTTGCATTAAAGTAGGCTATCTACTTTACACACCTTAAGATACGATCCTTCCCCAAACGTTGCGTGAATGCAGAATCTCATGTGCATCGGACTTGCTCTCAGGGGCGGATCTACCTTATGAGGTAGGGGTGCCACGCCACCTGTTCGCCTCCGTAAAAGTTTTACTATGTGTGTAAGATAGCTGTGAGAATACTATTATATTGTTAGAGTGGCACCTAAAAATCACAAAGTAGTCTTGGGTGCCACTGGTTCAGCGCCCACTCCATAGGCTTTGGTGCCCTTACGGATACGAGCTCGAATCCTACTATAGCGTCTTCATTGTTTTTACCTTTTATTCTACTTATTACGATTTCTTTATTCTTAGTTTATTTAGCTCTAGGGCCCACCTCTTCTTCCTTGTTTTCCCTTTGCTTTCTTGTCCTCCCTTTCTTCCTTTTTTCCCTTTGCTTTCTTGTCCTCCCTTTCTTCCTTTTTATTTGCTAATCTATCTTTTTGAATTAATTTTAGTATTAGCATATAATGACTTTCTTTTTTATAACATAATATTATTTTGTATATTGGAGAATAATTTGTATCGTATTTCTTATTGGCTTTTGAAAAAACATTGAATAACTTGACTAGTAGTCATTTTGAGTTGACTATAATAGGTTGAATGTTGAAGGTAACTCGACAATTAACATGAAAAAATTAACCCAAGAATGATAAAGGTAAATTATTCTAGTCAAACAAAGAATATGTAGTATTAAGCTAGTCTTTAAGTAAATTTTCTAATTTGAGGCCCTCTTTCATGATTATTTTTTTTGTTTGCAATTTTCTTTTACAAATATATATTTAAATTAAGTATAAAAATATTGAACCTAAATCGAACTTATTTGATTTGTCAAAAAAGACCTATTCCAGTTAATCCTAAATCATTTTTATTCGGTCTTTGTAGCTAGTTGTAAGTATTATTTTGGGGCATACACATAAAATTTTAATAATCGGTGTCAATATTTGAAGAAGCGAACAAATAAATAATTACTATAACAACAAACAACGTTAAATTTTGTATTCATATCCAATATTTTTTATTTATATATACATATCTAATAAAATATTTCAGCAAAGCGGTGTCCCGTAACATCGCTTGGTGTCATTTATATCTGCCCTTGAATACACTGTATGCATAAAGTAATGGCAACGATAACCTCCGGATCCTGAATCCGCCTCTGCTTGCTCTACCCACTTTTTGATCATAGTACCATTGGGGAAAAAAAGAATATTGTTGCTATATTTTTATTTTCTGTATTGGAAAATTTCAGGAAAAATATGCGGCCGCTATCTTTTGGTGCGCATTGATTAACATACTCATTGTACACTGGTTCGCAAATCACATGAGTGTTACTAATTTTATTCTATAACATTTGTCCCTTTTTCCAAAAGAAATTCACTATACTGGAACCATAACTGATTAACTGTCACTGTCGGTGGAATAAAAAAGAAACCACAACCACCAGTAACCAAAAAAGGTCTCTCACTTGTACCACACATTACCTACTGGTAAATCACACAAATGTCATGTCATACTCCAATTTACATGGAATTATTTGGAGTTTAGATTCGATCTTTTTCTCCTAAAAGATCAAAATAGAGATGCGTTCATGTCAAAATTCCACTATGTTTTGCCACAAACGCGCCTTGATTTTGCGTAAGAATCCGCTGTTGCTTTATTTCCCCTGTTGTCAAGGTCTTCGTAGAAATGCGAAATTCCGATGTGTTCTCGATCAGATTGTCCCCAAATTCGCCGTTTCCTCTTCGCTGAGCTCAGTTTTGACTTCCGGCAACGCGATTGCTGCAGCGGCCGCTGTGGCAGGTACCGGCTCGCTTCACGGAGCGGTTTCGTCTGCGATAACTCAGGTCGCCGTCACGGCGGTGGCGATTGCCTCCGGAGCTTGCCTTTCCACTAAGGTGGATTTTTTGTGGCCCAAAGTACATGAACAACCTGGTGAGCTCCTACTTTCTGTCCTTTTACCTATCCTATATATATATATATATATATATATATATATATATATATATATATATATTTGGAATTAAGTTATATATACTAATAGTGTAATCAATTTTTTACTCTATTAGTGTAATTTAACTATGTTACTTATCATTTATTTAAGCTACAGTTCAATGTTATTAAATAGAGTTATTTACAATTGCCATTTAAATGACATGATTGTTAGCATAAAGCTTAAACTCTATATTTTTAAGTTTATTTTGATTTTAAAAGAAAAGCTGCATTGGAAGTATACGTTCCATTAGAAGTAAGTGATGCTGTTAGTAGAGTTAACATGAATGTTTGTGACTATGGCGGCAGTTTTGGTTATCAGGGAAGCAACTTTGACCGCAATTGAATTTTAGAAGAATTGATGTGTTCCGTTAAACTAGAAAAAAAGTATAGCAGTATATATTACACCTTTTAAGTTTAGGAATCCTGGTGGACAGTGGAAGAGTCTGTTAGTTTTTGTTTCTACCTTTTGTAGTGGACGCCTTTCTTGCCTCTGGAGCTTGTCCTTTCAAAGTTTTTAGTGGGAGCTTGGCCCTACCATTTGCATGTATTACGGTCTTTAAATTGGAACTGCCTTTAGAACTATTGCTAGGGCAATACTTACATTTTATGCAATTTCTTACATGTAACTAAACTAGAAAGAAGTAGCTTTCACTTTTTCATTTCCTTTGTTGCACATAGTATGTGCATTCTGCACTATTGCCTCTAAAGCATTCATTGAAGAAGTCTTATGTTCCATTCTATATCTGAAAGTGTTGGGATTATCAGATTATGTGTGCCTGAGATGTAGATAGGAGATGAGAAAGCTTCTTAGTTCTCTGGTTTTTGCAGGATAAAATCTGATAGTATACTAGCTTTGACTTAGGCACAGATTGGCTTCTTTCTTACTGTAAAGAGTATACATTATAAGGGCTAGTAAGTAAGTGTAATTCTTCTGCAGGATCACTCTTGTTGGATGGAGTAGATGTCACCGGATACCCCATATTCAATGATGATAAGGTTTACCATCTCAACTTGCACTTGTTGATGTCCATATAAACATTTGTCAATAGTACTTAAGATTCTGAATCTGTGAAGGCAGGTGCAGAAGGCTATTGCATTTGCACGGAAAGCTCACCATGGACAGCTACGCAGAACTGGAGAGCCTTATTTAACACACTGTATCCACACTGGAAAAATCGTAGCTGTCTTGGTTCCATCAACTGGGAAAAGGGTACAATTCTGTCTTCCCAATGGCAGTAGTTTGTTGAACATCTCATATCACTTAAGGTCTATGTGTCTCTCTTCATATATATCTAGGTTCCTTGTTCTCATTTAATTTATGTTGGAAGTAATGCATGCGCTGTATTAGCATATCTCATAAATGAATTTGCTTACGGTAACTGCGAAAATTTTTTGTAGGCGATTGATACAGTTGTTGCTGGAATTCTCCATGATGTGATTGATGATACTAGTGAAAGTCTGGACACTATAGAGAGAGAGTTTGACACTGATGTTGCAAATTTAGTAGCAGGTGTTTCTAGGTTAAGTTACATCAATCAGGTACAGTATGCACTATGATCACTAATGAGGGATTTGAAGTCACAACTATGGTTGATATGAGTTTAAATCAGGACATGGTAAATTAAAAAAATGGATGAGCCAATGATATGCCTCAATTTAAATTCAGAAAATTGCAGACCCTCGGAACCATATTATCTGGGGTACTTTGACTGGGCACAGAACAAATTTAAGATCACTGTATTTAAATGGGCTATCCGAAAAAGGAAAGATAGAGATAACTCCTCTGGAAAAATGTATTTTTAAAGTAATATGATCTTTCAAATAGACTGCAGTGCAAAAGAAAATATATCTTTTAGACAAGTGGACATTGTTACGGATGCCCCAAACTGGCCAGTAGGATTGTCATTTGGGTGGAGCAATTGGTTTTCTCCTTCGTCTTCTTCATGGTTCTCTGGTCACTTCTAACATTTAAGTAAATTTGCCGTGCAGCTGCTAAGGAGGCATCGCAGGTTAAATGAGAATCAAGCTGCACCTAGCCAAGAAGAGGTACTTGAATGCACATTAAGATAGTTGACCATTGCATAGAATCTGAAATTATGTGATGGCTTGTTTGGAGAATGGTAGTAATAAGAGGATCTCTTAATTCATTCTTGTGTATTCTTTGATATTCTGAGAGTAGTCCAGCTACTTCCATCTTGCCAGCATACTCTTCTCATTGTTTTCTGAGTAAAACTGAGTGTATGAATAGATGTGATGACATCCATCCTTTTGTAAGACAGTATGTAAATGTAATGTTCCTCTTCTCATATTTTATATTCGCTCTCACTTTCAGCTCTTTATTATTTCTAAAGTTATCAAACAAGTGTGACTTCTGAGAGCAGCGAGAAAAGGGGCTTTGAACTGTTCCTTTTAGCATCATAATATGGTAGTGGATAAAGTATAAAGCTTTGTTTAGTCCTGAAGTTAGTAGCTATGCACTATGCTTTATATGTTTATTTCTTTGTATATCTGTTTACAGGCAAATAGTTTACGAGTGATGCTACTGGGCATGGTTGATGATCCACGTGTGGTGCTTATCAAACTAGCAGACCGTCTTCACAACATGAGAACCATGTACAATCTTCGAACCAATAGTTTTAGTTTGTTTCAGTTAGATTGATTTATGCATGAGTGTGTCCAATTGGGTTTCGATAATTAGGAAAATGTTGACTTTTTTATTTGAGTTCCTACTTCAATATTTTGTCTTTGTAAATCCTAAACATCGACGCGTGACACTATTTTTGATGTGGTTGATTACTTGTTCATGGGAACTCTTCTAGATATGCATTACCTCCAGCCAAGGCTCAAGCTGTTGCTCAGGAGACTCTGTCTATTTGGTGCTCACTTGCTTCGAGATTGGGTCTTTGGGCATTAAAAGCCGAACTTGAAGATCTATGTTTTGCAGTGCTTCAGGTGTGTCATGTTTTAGTCATTTATACAGCAATGCTGTCATGTGAGAAGGCAAAAATTTGTAGTAACTTGAGAGTATATAATGCAGCCTCAAATTTTTCTTCGCATGAGAGCTGACCTAGCCTCCATGTGGAGCCACCCAAACAGGACAGGCAATGCAAGAAAAATACATGGCAAGTCCAGCTCTCTTTTGCACCAGAGAATGAGAAGTATGGCTGCTGAGCATGAAGAACCCGCAGAAACTGATGAGGAATACATATGCACGAAGGTGAAGACTGTTTGGAATTTAGTTTCATCTTTATTCTTGAAACCTTTATTGATGCATTGCAACGATAAATTGCTAGATGACTGATAATTTGTGTCCGTTCTTTCTGTTCCCGGTCACTCTATGAATGATCTATGTTCTATCAGAGAGTCACCATGTCATTCGAGCTCATATGCTTTTGGTTTGGTTGATTTTTCTTTTTCCTTGTAATTTCCTCTCATTTTTGTGCCAAATCATCTTTCACTAATCACAACTTGTCCGAAGAAACTTCTTATTAGGATTTTCTAAAAGCAGATATTGCATTTCCAACCGACGCCAAAAGTGGGCAATTAAGCATTACAACTTTACAAAACTAGAAGTTCAAACTGATCGTATTTCTGAACTTGTAACTTTCCAATAGCAAATTCAGTTTACCTGTTCCTGCACAGTCTGTCAGTCATAACTTGACTTGAACAAGAATTTGATATTTTTACCAAAACCTTTTCCTTTGCCCCCTATGTGGGTAGGGGATGCCAGTATTATTCTTTCCTCCAACAGTTTTCGTCACTCTGTTTTTGCGTGTGGGTTGGTGCAGGCTGTTCATTCATCTGTATTTATGTCTGCTCTTGTATTACCTAAACAGCTAATGAATTTGAGTCTAACTATCATTAACCTTCAGGTTCTTTTGCAAGCTGTACTTCCTTTTGATCTTTTACTAGATAGAAAGAAGCGTATTGACTTTTTCAACAAGCTTGTGGCAAATTCAAATTTGGAGACAAAACCAAAGGTCGTAAGGGATGCTGCTTTTGCACTAGGGTCTCTGGTAGTTTGCGAGGAGGCTTTGGAGCGTGAATTGTTCATTTCTACTTCGTATGTTTTGCTCATCAATCAATGCAATACATCTGGAATAAAAGAAAGGTCTCATGACCTATTATAATGCTCTTTAACATTGTGTATCTGTTTTATGTTGCAGATATGTGCCTGGGATGGAAGTCACATTATCTGGACGCTTAAAAAGCTTGTTCAGTATTTACAGTAAGGTAGAAAGATAAATTCATAAAGCACAATTCATGCAAAGTTGTTGCTTGTTAAAAAATATCAGAAATGTGGAAAATCTATTGTGGTGCCAAAGATGCTTTAAATTATAAAAATTTTGAGGTCTTTGTTGATTATCTTTCTTCTTTTGCTGCTTCATACTCGGATATCTTGCTTCTTTGTCATATTGTTTTTGAGGACAATCTATTTATATTTTTATTTTACTTGACACAGATGAAAAGGAAAGAAATTGGCATAAACAAAGTATATGATGCCCGTGCCTTGAGGGTTATTGTCGGAGATAAGAATGGAGCATTACACAGCCAGGCAGTTCAATGTTGCTATAATCTTCTCAATATTGTGCACAGGTGTATAAATTGATTTGATTTTGTTTTGTTTAATATCACCTTTATACATATAATTGGATTAGACCTCCGAACAGCAATGGCACAAAAAGTAGGAAAATGGTTTGTTCCCTTCGAAGAATCTGCACACTTATTAAGAGCGTATTTATCATCTGCTTGTTTTAATTTAATTATCGGATATCATATAAACTTTCTTAAGATAGATTGAATATGCATGTCAATAATGTGCCTATAGAGGTTCAAACTTGACGTATTCTGCTTTTCAAATGTTTAGGCTATGGTCCCCTATTGATGGAGAGTTTGATGACTACATTGTTAATCCAAAACCAAGTGGCTACCAGGTTTGAACTTCCTTTTTACTTCAGCGGGTTACTGCTTTTGAAAGTTAGATTTGCCATCTTTGCGGCATAACCACTGTTCTGACATCTATCCATCCTTAAATTCTCCTTCTGATCTCAGTCCCTACACACTGCAGTACAAGGTCCCGACAATTCACCCCTGGAAATTCAAATAAGAACCCAGGTATTATTCCTCAAACATTTCAGTTGATAATAGATAGTTATTCTCTATACTTTGGTCTTTCCTTTTCTTTCTTTTTTTGAATTTTCTTTTGTTAGTCGGTAGAGTGGTGATTATCGTTAAGTTTTATGTAGCTCTAAAATGCTGGTCTTGAATATTCAGAGGATGCATGAGTGTGCTGAACATGGACTTGCTGCACATTGGCTTTATAAAGAAACTGAAGATAAGCTGCCCTTGGAGACCAGTGTAACTGGTTCTGGAAAAACTACACCCTCATACTTCTCAACAGATATTGAAGATGAAGGTTCTACTTTAGATGATGGGTCACATAAGTATAGCTCGTTAAAAGTGGGACATCCTGTCCTCAGAGTGGAAGCAGGTCACCTGCTTGCTGCAGTTATTGTGAGGTAGATCATCACTGAATTCATAGTATGTATCTCGAAAGCTTTTCATTTAACTTGTATGTGCATAATTTTCTTTTTCACCAGAGTGGACAAGGATGCAAGAGAATTGCTTGTTGCTGTAAGCTTTGGGCTAGCAGCTTCTGAGGCAGTAGCTGACAGAAGATCTTCTTCTCAAACGAAAAGATGGGAAGCTTATGCAAGCTTATATAAGAAGGTACTCGGTGGAAGTCTTATAACTTATATTTCAGAATAATATGGTTCTTATACCTAGCAAGTTCTATGCTGAATAGTTGGCTGATCACTGCATGTCTGTTAGCGTATTCATGTTCTGGTGCCAAGGAAATATAAGTCACATCTCTTAATAAAATCTCAAGGACTTCTCCTCATTTTCCAATTCATTGACCTTGACGTACTTAGAGATGGTTAGTTGACCTTGATTGCTGGATGAAAAGAAACCTTGATATTCTCTTGATATAACCTGATAAGGTAGCTATCACCCACACTAATCATGAAAGTGGCTTAAGTTTTTACCGGAAACTTTTCCTCTTTCATAGTTTGGTTGACCTTAAAAATGGAATACTAGATAAATAATAGAATTGTGACACCAATATTGCCTATTTAACTTACCTGATAGCTAGTTGCGCTTACGTTGGTGATGATAGCATTAAATAGTTGCATGGTGCCCGTAGATCAATATGTAATGGGGGAGGCCAAACACATCTATCTGCAAATGCAGAGAGAGCAGCAGATCAAAATCTGAAAGCAAGTAGGAGGAAGAAGCTAATCAATCAGAATTGAGACAAGGAGGAGAGAGACAATATTGCCGAAAAGAGAAATTTACCTTGGAGTATTGGAATATGTAATTGAGTCCAGGCAATCTGCAGCTGATATAGCAACATTTAGTGTTCCTAGTTAGCCCTTTGAGAATCGATATTCAGACTATAACTTTTAGGTATACAGGATCATCAACAACAACAACAACAATAGTAATAACAATAATGATGATGAGATGGTGATGTAAGTTCCATCGGGCGCAAAAAATACTAGGTGATTTCTTCCCATCTGTCAAAACCTTGGTGGGCAAAGTTACCCGGTACCTGTGTTGGTAGAAGGTAGCAGGTACCCGGTGGAATTAGAAGAGGTGCACGCAAGCTGATGTCGACATCACCGTTATCAAAACAAACAAACAAAAAAGATGGTGATGTAAGTTCCTGTCTCCTCAAATTTCTGTTTACAACATACATCTTTTTGACATTATCAGCATATTTGCAGGCAAGTAGTCATCTCTTAGTGCCTAAAATCGTCAAATTTTAACTTTAGGGATTACGAAATGGTTTTTCAGGTATCCGATGAATGGTGGTTCGAACCAGGACATGGCGATTGGTGCACTTGCCTGGAAAAGTATACACTTTGTCAAGATGGTATGTACCACAAGGTATGAAGTCTCATACCATGGCTTGAAAGTTTAATTTTAAGAATGCAAAGGTAAATCATGATGTTATGTTTCCTTTGATACTTCCCAAACTGCTGCTTGAATATGTTCTTGTTCTAGGATCAGCATAATACACAAGTCAACTTATTAATCCTGTGTGCAGTCAAGTTGTGTTACATAAAAGGGATGTATGGAGTAGTTGCGAATGAACAGTTAACATGTCTCTTTATTCTGCTGGGATCTTGTAACAACTATTATTTTGTTGATGCAGCAAGACCAGTTCCAGCGCATGTTGCCGACGTTCATCCAAATCATTGAATTGACAGAGGAGGAAGAAAATCTTTATTGGGCTATCATGTCTGCCGTCTTTGAGGGGAAACCTGTTGCTTCTGTTACATCTAACCCAAGTTTTCAGAATAAGCCTGGCTATAGCTCTGCTAATTCAACACTAACGGATTCTGGCATCAACAATAAGGTACTGACTGCTTGTACATACCCGAAGTTCACGATAGCAGTATGATGAACGTCTTACCATTGTTGTGCTCTTATCTAATACTTGGGAGAAGTAGTAATGTCGTCAGTGATGATTAATGAAGTTAGCCATTAAACCATGTAAATGGACATTACGTGTCTTTGTCTGATCAATGTCCATCCAATGTATGGGAAGAGACCAACAAAAGGGAATCAGTAGTTATCCAGAAGTATTTATTCCTGGCAGCGATCAGTGATCATAGCCGAGGGTCTATCGGAAACAGCCTCTCTGCCTTTCCAGGGTAGGGGTAAGTCTGCGTACATCTTACCGTCCCTAGACCCCATTCGTGGGAACTCACTGGGTTATTGTTGTTGTTGTTGCAGTGATCAGTGATCACGACACCAAAAGTATGGCATGTATGGGAATTTCATTTGCTTTCCTGTGGTTTGACATAAGCTATCACTTTGATAACAGATGTTGTCACAAGATAGTGTTTTGCTTCATGGTCAGTGACAATGGTGTGGTGGTTGGGTATTTGGAAATAAAAAAGAGGGAAAAGTTAGAGGACGGTTTGATTCATTAAAGTAGTAGACTGATTCGACCAATGAAACTTTAGGTGCTTTGTGAGGTGACAATATTGTAGAACATGAACTTATTTTTAAAAAAAAAACAAAGAACAGATAGATTGTAGAACATGATACAGTGACATGATAAGAAAGCACTTTGTGGATCCTGGCTTTGTATCTCTTTTCAGTCTCAGGTGATCTATCCATTCCTATTTCCTTCAATCTTCATTGTATTTGCACATAAATGTACAGTGTATAAGCTAAGCACGTCCCCCATATGACCCTTAAAGGTTCATTTAGCTAATGAATTCAGCTTGCAATTTGGAAAACCTACAGGTATATTTGCTGAGGACAATGCTTCAATGGGAGAAGCAACTGCGCTCTGAAGCAAGTCTCCAGCAAGTGGAGTATGCTACAAAAACATACGATGCTAGCTCTGGTTTGCTAGGAGAGGTGGTGATTGTATGCTGGCCCAATGGTGAGATAATGCGCCTGAGCACCGGTAGCACTGCAGCTGATGCTGCTAGGAGAGCAGGCGTAGAGGGGAAGTTGGTTTCAGTAAATGGCCAGCTGGTAGTGCCCAATACAAAGTTAAGAGATGGTGATGTGGTTGAGATCCGAATGTAGATATGTTTCATTACGTTCAAATCTAGTACAGGCTGTACAGCATGTATATTTGTTGCAGTTGTGGGAAGCGCTCGCAACAGATTGAAGTTCTATGTCCTTGCTCGGATTTGGTCACAGTAGTCAGAGCAACTAGCTGCTGTGTGAAGTCCCTATTTTTTTCATAGTTAGGCCTTGAAGTGGCTCTTCAAAATGTACATATTGTTAACTTTAAGGCTCAAATGAAATCACTATTGACGCAGGGCGAGCGCCATACCGTTCAAAGAAAAATGAAAAGAAGAGAGGCTAGACTAAACACTTTTTAGTTCATTCCATCTGATTTCACAAAACTTCCTTTGTTTCAGTTGCGTAAAGAAAAATACGTACGGAAAAAGAAAATGTTTGTGATAAATCACAACAAATTCATATACAGTCAGACTTCTCTATGACAGCAGCCCTATATAACAACACTTTACTATAAAAGCCAAACTTTTTCGGAATTAATGTTCATATTATGTTATAATATATGTTCTCTATAATAGCATTTCGTTATAACATCCAAAAATATTCGGAAAAACGATGTTGTTATAGAGAGGTTTTGACTGTACTTTATAAAATATGAGTTGCAATAGTAGTTTTTAAGTTTCAAATAAATTGATATTTTTAGAATAGTCTAGGAAAAGAGTTGCTCCCTTTATAAACAACTTTGTGAACAAACAAAGCTTTACACTTTATTAAGCATTTTCCAAAACAATGTGAACGCAATTTTGACAGGGCAATAATCAATGTTGTGCTGTTGGGTGAAGTAATTCAACTAATTAGATGCAATCTTTTTTCTCAAAGAATAAAATAGTAATATATCATCCCTATTTTATCCTCCCAAAATGAACTCTTTTTGATTTTGGAAATAAATGAATAGGTAGAGGGTCAAGTGGAAAAAGATGAAGGATCGAGTGTAAAGTCAAAGAATAGTATATACATCAAGGGTGCGAAATGCAAAGAAGTATGTTTTTATCATTTTCATAACAAAAGGGCCTTTCCATAATTTGGATCAAAGTGAAATTATTGCTTAGGCTTCTTTCTTTTTCCCAAGCGAAACCAGAGACAAACGAAAAGCAAAGATAAGTTTGTGATCCTTCTTCTCCTCTCCACCTTCCTCGATGGTTCGCAAGCGATTTCATGATGTCAAAACAGGTGAAGAACCAATTATTTTGAGCTTATTTTGTTTGTTTTTCAAGTTTTTTCCCCTCTTATGATTCGACTATCACTTCTAGTATTTTGCCGCAGCCCATTTCTAAAAGCTCCAAAATCAGACTAAAAGAAGTATTAACCTTGTACATTTTTCTGTAAAATAGGATATATCATCCAATGAAATGTAATTTTAGGTTTCACAAATGTTGAGTTTACTCTGATTGTATGAGGCATGCCAGTTGTTCGACGAAATGTTTGAACCGCATTTTCGTTTTGCAAATGACAAAAAAATGAGTAATTTATACATAAATGCGACTGTTTTGGTAGGTGCTTTGGTGGCAAAATCATTCGATGCCCAGAGATATCTGAAGAGAGTTGGGTTAGGAAAAGAAGACTATCACTTCTGGAAGCAAGTGGGCAAGGCGTTGCTTTGTACTTACACTTTGTTCGGCGTAGCGTGGTTATGGAATGAGACTTCACCACTTGGTTGGTGGACCCTGAAGCCCAAGCCAAAGGAAGAAAAAGAACTAGCACACCTGTATGAACGCCGGAAATTTCCATATCCAGGTGATGAGAAGGCGATGGAGGAGTTTATTGCCAAAGGTGGGATGATTGGTACCACTATTGGTCCTAAGGGAGTTGTTGAATCCGATAAAGATTCCTATAATTTTCAGAAAGCATTGCAGGATAAGAAATTTGATCAAGAAGCCTTCAAGTTGTGGATGAGGATGAAGAATGAAGTTATTTCGGAGCTCCAGGAGAAAGGGTTTGATGTAGAGTGAGTGAATATAGTTACTTCTTGCAAGGGGAGCCTTGGCGCAACTGGTGAAGTTGTTGTTATGTGACTAGGAGGTCACGGGTTCGAGCCGTGAAAACATCCTCTTGCAGAAATGCAGGATAAGGCTGCGTACAATAGACCATTATAGTCCGGCCCTTCCCGGACCTTGTGCATAGCGAGAGCTTAGTGCACCGGGCTGCCCTTGCAATCAAATTATGTGTTGTATGCATTGGTTAGAAGTGTGATTTTGTGTCAAACTTATCATACAGCTTTGAAGTTCTTGTTATCATATTTTTCTGCTTCTTTTCGGCGAGTTGATTTTTCCTACATTGGTATTCTTATAGAATCATTGTTATGCTCTTATATAATACTCTGGAGACGTAATAATGTCGTCAATGATGATGAATGAAGTTAGCAACTAAACCATGTAAATGGACACTAAGCTTGTTCTTCTGATCAATGTCCATCCAATGTATGGGAAGAGACTAACAAAAAGGCATCAGCAGTTATCCAAAAGTATTTATTCCTTGCAGGCTGACACTGATTAGTGATTACGATACCAAAAGTGTGGCATGTGTGGGAATTTCATTTGCTTTCCCTCTAATAATTTTTCTATTTTAGCTTCCTGTTGTTTGACATAAGCTATCATTTCTGATAACATATGTTGTCAGAAAGATAGTGTTTTGCTGGCCCATTGATGAGATATAATGCGCATGAGCACCGCTAGCACTGCGGCTGAGCTGCTAGGAGATCTGGCGTAGAAGAGAAGTTGGTTTCAGTAAATGGCCAGCTGATAGCGCCAAATACAAAGTTTTTTTGTTTTTTTTTTGGTTTACCACCCGGTATCCGGTACCCGCATTGGAGCCCGATTATATCCGGATTCGCGCCGCGTAGGGCCCCATTCGGTGGGAAGCGCTCCCTACCAAGGATTTTTCCATACTCAATGCTCGAACTCGAGACCTCTGGTTAAGGGAAGAGCAGTCTCATCCGCTGCCCCACAAAGTTAAAAGATGGTGATGTGGTTGATATCAGATTGTAGATAGGTGTCAATCTAGTACTTACAGCATATATATTCATTGCTGTTAGTGGGAAGCGCTCGCAACAGATTGAAGTTCTATGCCCTTGCTCTGATTTGGTACTGTAGTCCAGTAACTAGCTGCTGAGCAAAGTCCATTTGTTGTTCCTTGAAGTGGCTCTTCAAACTTTACATATTGTTAGCTTTAGGGCTCAAATGAAGAAACTCTTGCTTTAAAGAAAACCACGGAGGAACAAGAAAAGATTTGTGTTAAATAACCAAAAAAATCATATATAACATATGCTATATAGAAGTAGTTTTTCAGTTTTTCAAATAAGTTGATTTGTTCTTAAAGTTGAAAAAGGTTACTCTTTTTGTATTCAAAAGGTTTTGTGACCAAAGAAGTTTGAACTGTTGAAAAGAATGTGCAAAAGTTTTTACGTATATTTCCAAACAACGCCTTTGATTTCGAAATAACAATCACAGGAGTATTTATTTTCGGTTATGCGAAAATATAAATATTTTTCGGAGCTTTTAGGGGGAAATTCGAAAACTTTAACCTATTTGTGAACTTTATAACGTTTTTTATGCACTACTTGTACGATGATGAAAAGCTTTTGAAAGTCGACGTAAAAGATTTTGTTGCGAATGAAGCTGAATTTCTTAATTTGGTAAAAATAGCACAACTTAGCAAATAAAAAATTTATGTCATTTAATGTTTCAAAAAAATAATTAGTTTATGTTGTTATAGAATACATATTATTATTACTATCATAAATAAATCAATAATAAAATGAATAAAATAATTATTCAAATTTGAATATAGTTTCTTTTCTAAGACAAATTTGTAAGCTATAAAAACGCTTGTACGTAAATTTGATGTACAGTGCATACGATAATGAATTTGTACAGATAGTGGAATGTGATATAATTTTCTCAGTTAATTTTGTCATAGATTTTAGCAGTTTAAATTCATTTCCTAAGCTAGATGGAACACATGTTATAAAGTCATACTGACGTCTACACACTCGAGCAAGATTCGAATGTCTCTTGCTCGGTATTAGGATATTTTTATTGTTGTAGTAGAATAAGTAATATGGTATAAAAACTTATATTCTTCTATTTATAATCTTGTGATTACTAATTTAAAATTTAAGATATGTAATCCTCATTGTATAGGGTAAAATTGGTTCGTAATAAATAATCGAATAATAAAGTGACACGTGGAACTGGAGGCAGACGAAAAGCGAGGCAAGAAGAAACCAAGACCGAGAACAGCAGCTTCGGTTGGCACCGGGAAGACCACGAAGGGAATATTGCTAATGACACAAACGAACGTTTGTCACCCGATGATATTCAATGAAGAATATTCTTTAATATTAAATACACAATCCGTTATAGATAATTTTGGCATTTATGGCCTGCCGTTACACAATCATTAATGGCCCCATAATAGTAATTTAAGAGGGGTTTGATCCTAGGACCTTGTTCCCAAGGTGCAACTATAAATAGTGATTTCAACATCCGTTGAAAAGGACACGAATTCTCTGACAAACTTATGTTACATACTATTCAAAAGGTCAATAATACTTTATTTCCTGTCTATTGATATTCTTATTACTACCTTCGAAAGCTCTACTCCCGGAACCAAGCTATTTGTTATCTTATCTTGATTTCAAATGCTAAGTCTTGCATTTTATGTAATTTATTTATCATTTTGGGATCAAATCGATTCGCTTTTATATAAACCACGCTACAAATTCAACTGTACCGTTTTACGGGTAAACAGTTTGGCGCCCATCGTGGGGCTTAGATAGTTGTGTAATTGAGTTGATTCTTGCATCTATTACTAATCTGTTTAATTCTTTTTTATTTAGCGAAAAATCGTAAAAAATGACAGATAACGATGTCAACATCACACATAACATTGAGGCCCAAGGAAATTAGCCTCAGCATGAAGATTTGACCAGTGATATCAGCAACAATGAGGATGTAGCCACGCTGGTCCATGGCAGTCAATATTCACGACACGTTCGGGAGGCAACTCTTGATGATGCTGAAGACGAGCACGTTGCGGAAACGGTGAGAATCTTGAGGGAACAACAAAAGGCTATTATGGTCCATCTTTCCCGACAAGATCAAGCCATGATAGAGTTGAGGCAAGCGCTATCGGGTGCCTCCAACAACGCAAATGAAAGAGGTCCAGTTCCTCCCGGTGCTCTCGCAAACCAAACAGCACAAAGTATTGATAACAACACATCGGATCTGGTAACAACAACGAGAATAATCCCTTTAAAACCGAACTCATGTGGTTTATAAGGGAAATAAACGCCCGAATGGACCAAATCCGGGCGCACCGCCACTGTTGAATAGATTGGACTCAAAGAAATGCACCCAGTTGCCGATCAAATCGAGTGTGGCACCGGAGTTAATCCCGAAGCGGTTCAAAATGCCAGACGAACAAAATATGATGAGACTTCGGATCCTCAAGAGCATATCACCACCTACACAACGGCTGTGAAAGGAAACGACTTAGCTCCGTACGAGATTGAGTCGGTCTTGCTGAAGAAGTTCGGGGAGACCCACACGAAGGGAGTCTTGGCATGGTATTCACTTCTACCTGAGCACTCAATAGATTCCTTTGAGATGCTCGCAAATTCTTTTATCAAGGCCCGTGCCGGGGCCAGGAAGGTACAGGCCCAAAAGGCCGATATATTCAGAATTACAAGGAGATCCCGAGTTGCTGTGAGAATTCGTGACTAGATTCCAGGAGGAAATGATGCTGCTATCGGTCGTTCCAGATGAATGGGCAGCTGAGGCATTTACTAAGGGGTTGA
Organism: Nicotiana attenuata; assembly: GCF_001879085.1. Classification (NCBI taxonomy): domain Eukaryota; kingdom Viridiplantae; phylum Streptophyta; class Magnoliopsida; order Solanales; family Solanaceae; genus Nicotiana; species Nicotiana attenuata. Next base: position 124,780 of record NW_017672688.1, on the reverse strand, counting down.
ACCCGAGGAGCTCTGGTGCTTTTCGAAAACTGAAAGAAAGTTTGCTCAAGTTCTAGGCAACAACATGGGTAGATGTCTACAACCGCTACGAATCAAAGATAAGAATAGAGTATGACCAGCACGTTTCCCGGCATCAACCAAAGGTCGGTACCGAGAGAAGAATAAAGAAAAGCTGAAGGATGACTTCGACACAAATCGACGATCTCCTAAAGGCTGGTTTTTACCCAACGAAAGGGCCGAAGAACGCGGCACAGGCTTTCGATCGGCGGACAGGTTCGCTACCGATAGGAGAGTCGACCGTGGCCGGAATAACAAAATGTTACAGGACAAAAAGACATCAGGTCCCGAGACTCCACCTACCCTACCCCAGACTGTCCGAGTACAATTTCAATGTCAGTATGGGGAACTGGTATCGGCGATGAGGAACATTAAGGAAGCAAGGTTTCCGAGGCCGATGAGATCCAGTCCTAGTCAAAGGGATCCTAATTTATGGTGTGAGTATCATGGGACTAACAAGCCACCGGACTGGGGACGGCCAACATCTGCGCAAGGAGGTGGCAACATTGCTGAAAAATGGCCATCTTAGAGAGTTCTTAAGTGATGGGGCTAAAAACAACTACAGTTGCAACCAAGATAACGCGGAGTCCCCCAAGCCGAGAGAAGATCCTCCTTATCTAACAATCAACATGATTTTCAAAGGGAACGAGATCAATAACCTTCTTGTCATCAAAAAAGACAAAGATATCTGTGATCCATAGAAAAAGACTCCGGGAAGTCGCCGAGGACTATATCACCTTCATGGAGGAGGACGCCAATGGACTCCTACTACCGCACAATGATGCCCTGGTAATTTTTTTTTAATTTTTTAGATTTTAAAATTAAATGCATTTTGGTGGACCCAGGAAGTTTAGCCAATATTATCCCATAGAGAGTGCTGGAACAAGCCAAGCTAACCGGAAGAATCATTCCGGCCATAAATCTCCTCACTGGGTTCAACTTAGCAAGTGTGACAACCCGAGGAGAGATATTGCTGCCCACAAATTCCGAAGGTGTCAAGAAGACGACCCTATTTGAAGTAGTAGATGGCGACATGGGCTACAATATTATTCTTGGAAGACTATGGCTACATGAGATGAAGGTTATGCCATCAACATACCATTAACTTTCTGAATTCCCAACTCGGGAATTAAACAAATAAGAGGAGATCAACCGGAGGCAAGGGAGATGAACGTGATCTCGATTTCCAGTAGTAAAGGGAAGGAACATGCGGCATAGCAATTACAGGAACCCACGCCTGCCCCTGAGCCAAACGAAATTGACAAAGGGGAGGGGCCGTCGGAATCTTATCAGGTACCGAGGTATTTCTAGGTACCAGAAGAAAGGGACGCAACCAAATCCACAACGGAAGAACTCGAACAAGTCGCATTGTTCGAGAAGTTCTTGGAAAGGAAATTCCACTTGGGGACAACACTAAACCCCGAGCTCAGGTCAGGATTTATAGATTTTTTTAAATTTAATGTTGATTGTTTTGCGTGGTCACATACAGATATGACGGTGTCCCTCTAGAGGTGGCCATGCACAAGTTAAGCCTGGATCCCAACATCCCTCCGGTGAGGCATAAGAAATGCCTTATTGCTGAGGCAAAAATAGGTTTGTCAAAGAAAAGGTAACTCGATTGCTTGATATCGGTTCAATCCGAGAGGTAAAGTATCCCGACTGGCTAGATAACGTAGTAGTAGTTCCAAAAGAGAATAATAAATTTTGCATGTGTATAGATTATAATGATCTAAATAAGGCATGCCCAAAAGACTCGTTCCCATTGCCAAACATTGGGCGGCACAAGTTGATGATTTCCCTCGATGCCTATTCCGGGTACAACCAAATCAAAATAAACCTGGAGGATCATGAAAACACTTTGTTCATAACAAACTTTGGCACATATTGTACAATGTGATGCCTTTCGGGCTTAAAAATGCCGGAGTCACATACTAGAGGCTTGTGAACAAAATGTTCGAAAAGTAAATAGGGAAAACAATGGAAGTTTACATAGATGATATGATGGTTAAGCCTTTGAATGCAAGTGGTCATTTGAAACACCTCCAATAAACCTTTGACATCCTAAGGAAGCACAACATGAAGCTTAACCCAAAAAGGTGTGCATTCGGAGTCAGCTCCGGTAAGTTCTTGGGTTTCTTGGTGTCACAACGAAGTATCGAAGTCAATCCTAATAAAATTAAAGCCATCGAGGACATTCCCGACCATCTATCAAATGTGAAAGAGGTTCAGAGGTTAACAGGAAGACTTGACGCTTTAAGCAGGTTCGTTTCCCGGTCTTCAAAAAAATGTCATCACTTCTTCTCACTTCTGAAGAAGAAGAAGAACTTCGAATGGACTCTGGAATGCTAGCAGGCCTTGAAAGATTTTAAAAGTTATTTATCGAGCCCTCCATTACTATCGAAATCGGAGGAAGGCGAATAATTGCTAATTTACTTAGCGGTCTCAAAGGTTGCGGTAAGTGTTTTTTTAGTCCGCGAAGACGAAGGTACGCAATCTCCTATCTATTATGTTAGTAAAGTTTTAACGGGAGAATAGACTCGCTACCCACACCTCGAAAAATTGGCCTTAGCTCTTGTAGTCGCCGCTCGAAAGCTTAGGCCTTATTTTCAATGCCATCTAATAGTCGTGGTGACAACCTTTTCCCTACCGAATATCCTTCACAAAACTAAAATTTCAGGTCGACTAGCCAAATGGGCAATCGAAATGAGTGAATTTGACATAGAGTATAAACCAGTACTGCGATCAAATCACAAGTTTTGGCCGACTTCGGTGCCGATTTCAGTCCCGAACTGCTACCTTTGGCCACCAAAGAAGCGGTGATGGTGTTGTAAACGACATTAGGAGTCTGGACCTTGTTCACAGACAAAGCCTCCAACGTGAAATGGTCTGGGCTCGGGGTAGTACTAATTACGCCCTTGGGAGAAATCCTGAGGCATGCCATAAGAACTGTTCCCTTGACTAACAATGAAGCCGAGTATGAGGCATTGATTGCAGTACTTGAACTGGCATGGGGACTAGACTCCGAGGTCATTGAAATCAAATGCGATTCCCAACTGGTAGTAAATCAAGTATACAACATCTTTGACACTAAAGATGGACGCATGCAACACTATGTAGTGAAAGTCCAGACTCTGCTCGCACGGTTTAGAGAATGGGTAAATCACCCACATATAGAGAGAAGAAAATGCGGAGGCAGATGAACTGGCCAATCTGGGCTCGTCCACAAAAATGAATGGATCAGACTCTGGTACGGTCGTGCAGCTCATGCATTCGGTATTGGATGTGGACGGTTATTATGAAGTAAACGCGACCATTTTGTTTGGGACTGGAGAAATGAGATCATTGACTATCTTGTGCACGACAAACTACCCGAAGATCCCATGGCATCCAGCGCACTCCACACTAAAGCAGCTTGTTACTGCTTCAGGGGAGGCCAGTTGTATAGAAAGTCTTTCCAAGGCCTCTTGGCCAAATGTTTAGGAGCCTCCGAGGCTAATTACGTCATGAGAGAAGTTCACGAAGGAATCTATGGAAATTACTCGGGTGCGGAGTCGTTAGTATTAAAGCTAATTAGGGCAGGATACTGCTGGCCCTAGATGGAACAAGACACTAAGGCATTTGTAAAGAAATGCAACAAGTGTCAACACCATGTGCCGTTGTTGCATCAACCAGCAGAATTATCGTATACGGTATTGTCGCCTTGGCCATTCATGAAATGGAGGATGGACATAGTCGATCCGCTGCCACCGGTTCTCGGTAAGGTAAGATTTCTTTTGATTTTAACTAACTACTTCTCTAAGTGGGTTGAAGCAGGTCTTTACCAAAAAATTGGCGAGCACGGAGTGGTCAATTTCCTATGGGAGAACATAATTTGCAGGTTCGGGATACCGAGGGAGATATCCTGTGACAACGGGCCACAATTTATAGGCGCAAAGGTCACAAAATTCCTTAAAGACTTGAAAATCAGAAGAATCACATCTTCGCCATACCACCCGAGCGCAAACGGCCAAACGAAATCAACAACCAAAGTGATTATTCAAAATCTCAAAAAGAGATTGGAAGCAGCCAAATGCAAATGGCTCGAAGAGTTAACGAGAGTTCTATGGGCATACCAAACGACGACCAAGTCAAGCACGTGAGAGACAGATTTCTCTATCGTATATGGAGCAGAGGCCCTAATCCCAATGGAAGTGGGAGAACCTACAATGAGATACTTCCAGGGGACGAAAAAGCAAACAACGAAGCGTTGTTGGTTAGATTGGAGTTGCTCGATGAGCGCATGGACTTGGCACATATAAGGATGGTGGCCTAGAAATAAAGAATGAAAAGATACTATAATTGAAGAGCCAATCTCCGTTATTTCAAAGTGGGAGACTTGATTTTAAGGAAAGTGACTCAAAACACCCGAGAGCTCAACGCATGAAAGTTAGGTCCGACGTGGGAAGGCCCCTATCAGGTTTCAGTTGTCACCGGGAAAGGATCATATAAATTGGAAAATCAAGACGGAGTAAAATTGCCGAGCAACTGGAATGTGACACACCTCAAAAGATACTATTGCTGATGGGAACCGCCTATACTGAAAGTATGTGCTACACTCTTTTTCCCTTTATCCAGTTTTTGTCCCAATCGGGTTTTTCTGGCAAGGTTTTTAACGAGGCAGCAGCGGAAAGCATACTACAAGGGAAAAGCCATCAGCAAAAATAAGACCTTTAAATGATAAGGCATGGAAACAACAAACCTATACGGGATGGTTATATAGTCTTTGGCTCGATAGCAAAGTTCCTAAGGGGAAATAAAAGTTACTATCGGACCAAAGCTGTAACGACCCGACTTGTCATTTTAATAATTAATGCCCCGTTCAGCGACTTAAGATCTCGAGCAACTTTGTAATATGTATTATGACCCGCGTGTGTGGTCGAGTTTGATTTTCGAAAGATTCGAAATTAAACTGAAAGATTATTTTTGAAGCTTAAATGAAAAGAGTTAACCGGAGTTTGACTTTTGAGCAAACAACTCTAGAATGAAATTTTGATGATGTCAATAGCTTCGTATGGTAATTTCGGACTTATGCGTATGTCCGGATTTGGATTTGGAAGTCCGTAGGACAATTCGGCACATTTCGGCAAAAAGTTGGAAAATGAAGTTCTTGAAATATTCATAAATTCGACCGTAAGTCGATTGGTTGATAACGAGGTCGGATTTTGACTTCGGAAATTTTAACAGCTCCATTATGTCATTTATGACTCGTGTGCAAAATTTGAAGTCATTCCGGATTAATTTGATACGTTCCGGTGCAAAATATAGAAGTTGGTGGATTTGAAAACTCATAATTCGATTCGAGGCGCGACTTATAATTTCAGCGTTGTTTGACGTGGTTTGAAGCCTTGACTAAGTTCGTATTGTATTTAGGACATGCTGGCATATTTGGTTAAGGTACTGAGGGCCTCGGGTGAATTCCGGATGGTTAACGGATTGATTTAGACTTGAAGAGAGCTGCTGGAATTTCTGCTGTTTCTGGACTGCTGGTGCATCGCTTCTGCGATGTTCTGGTCGCAGAAGCGACATCGCAGAAGCGTGAAGCTCTTCGCAGAAACGAATGGAAGGGAGTTAGGCAGCTTGGTCGTGAGGTCACAAAAGCGAAGGACTGGGCGCACCTGCGACAACACAAGTGCGGAGACTCGAATGCAGAAGCCATCCCATCGCAGAAGCGACATCGCAGATGTGAGCTACTACTGAGCATTAAGCATTTGGGACTTTGCATATGCGTATTTTGGCTCGCAAAAGCGAAGCCGAAGATGTGAAAGTGCTGCCCGCAGAAGCGATTGTGGACAGAAACATAAAGCATAAAAAATCAGTCATTCCTTCATTTCATTTTGGATTTTTGGAGCTCGATTCTTGGGCGATTTTGAGGATTTCTTCACGACTTCGACTTGGGTAAGTTTACTATATCCGGAAGTGATTATATTTCATAAATCCATGGTTATATTCATCATTTATTTCAGATTTAAATGGAAAAAATCAAGATTTTTGCAAAACTTTTCAAGAACAAAAATTTTAGATTTGGAGGTTGAGTTGTTATCGAATTGATAAAATTGGTATGGTTGAACTCGTATCAGGATGGGTGTTTGGATTTCATGAAAATTATGTCAGATCCGAGAGGCGAGCCCAGTGTTGACTTTCGGTTGACTTTTTAATGTGAAATTTTTAGTCGACGTTATATTATCCGGAATTATTTTCGATGAATTTTAATGAAGTTATACAATTAATTTGGATGGATTCGAGCTGTCCGGAGGTCAATTCAAGCAAGAAGGTTATTTTGGAATATCGGCCTAACTTCAAAAAGGTAAGTATCTTGCCTAACCTTGTGTGGGGAATTTTCCCTTATGCATTGAGTCTTATGTGGAAATTGTGTGATTGAAAACCATGTACGCGAGGTGACGAGTACGTACTTGGTTTAAATGTGCAAATTATATCAGTTAAAAATTCGTAGGCACCCTTATGCAATAAATTGGAAAATTATTAGCACTTATTAAATCATTTATTTGGCATGCCTCAATCCTTGTTTGTCGAAATTATTTTTATATGATAATTTGGTGTGATTGTCACTTTGATTTTATTGTGAATCCTGTGTGTTTGTTGAGTTGACATTTCCTAAAAATAATTACATTATGGATTTTCCATCTACAAATAATTAATTAAATAAGTTTAAAAAGAGCTATTAATATATTTGTCGAAAATTTGGATTAAAGAAGGCGTTGTCCTATGCTGAACTTTTCCATCCTCGTGGTTGTCTTCGAGATTTTATATATGTTGTGTGGAGCCTCGGGCTATTTGATGTGAATTTAATTAATTTTGTTGTATCTTTGGAATTGGGTGTGGCCTATAGGCAATTTGTGATATGAATTATTGTATTGTGTTATTGTGATACTATTCCGTGTAAATTGTTGTGTGATTTGAGTTATTATTATGAGGGCATAAGGGTGGCATTCTATTGATATTATGTGATAAAGGTAGCATTTCACTGTAGTTATGTGTGTTGGGACATTGTCTAGGCCGAGTGATAAAAGTGGTTATTATATGGAGAGATAAGGGAGGCTATTATACGGAGAGATAAAGGAGGCTATTATAAAGTGAGATAAGGGTGGCTATAAGAGCGATAAGGGTGGCTATTGATATTGTCAAGGCGGAGGGATAAGGGAGGCTATTATAGGAGTGATGAGGGTGGCTATAGGAGACATAACAGTGGCTATTGTCAGGGATGATATGTGATGATGTGGAGTTATTGTGTTGGTAATTGTCATGTGATGATGTCGGGATACTGTGTTGGTGATTTTTATGTGATGTTGTGATTTCCTTGTGATTTCTTTTATATATTGTGCAACTTGTTTTGTTAATTCAGTAAATTTGATAATAGTCTGATACATGTTAAAATTGTGAGCCTGTGGCTGTTGCCGGGCGGATTATGATATGGGCACGAGGTGCCGGGGAAAAATATTATGATTTTATTATTGACATGTGAGTTGTCCGTGCGGTTGTGATATGAAATATGGGTACGAGGTGCCATGGTTATATAATGAAAATGATATTGGCACGTGAATCGTCCGTGCAGTTTGTGATATGAAATATGGGCACGAGGTACCGTGAGTAAATGATGATAATATTGGCACGTGAGTTGTCCGTGCGGTTGTGGTAGAAATATGGGCAAGAGGTGCTGTGAAAATATGAAAGTGGGCCGAGACCCGTATTTTTATGATTATGAAATGAGGTTTCACGAGATGACTTTTATTTGAAAGAATTATATTCAAAAGATTTTAATCTGAAAAACTTATATTTGAAAGATTTATACTTGAAGTACTTACATTTGAAAGACGTATATTTGAGGGACTTGATTAATTGGTTGTATTTGTGTTCCTTATTCGTTTGAATAATTATGGCGTTCTTGTTGCCTTGTTGTTTATATCATTGATTGATTCTCGTTGCATCATTGCTCGTTGATTTCCATTATTATTATATATTGCTATACTGCACAGGTTATTTGATTAGTGGGTGTCCTGACCGTACCTCGTCACTACTCCACTGAGGTTAGTCTTGATACTTACTGAGTATCGATCGTGGTGTACTCATACTACACTTATGCATATTTTTGTACAGATCCAGGTACTGGAGATATTGGACTCAAGCAGATTTAGTGTGTTGTTCGCAAGGATTCAAGGTAGAGCTGCTTGGTCGTCGCAGTCCTTTGGAGCCTTCCCATTTTATTGTACTGTCAATTATTATTCGAACAATATTGTATATTCGAGCCTTACATAATACATCGCAAAAAGTAAGCTTCACGCGAAGCTTAAATGAAAAGCACTTTTATATAACAAACGTGCCAAGCAGCACAGATACAAAAGTATGAAAAGAAAGCAAAAAACTAAACTATTGCGTCCCCAGGACTTGGGGGAAGAGAAGCATCTGCATCCCCATGAGAAATAGGAGGATCTGCCACCGAATCGGGATCTTGGCCTTCGTCATCATCCCCTTCAAGTTCCTCCTCAGTTCCTGAGAACTCGGAATCGAAACCAGAAGAGTCAGTCATATTAGTCGAACAGGGAGGCAAATTCGGGTAGTAGACTCCAGCTCGCGGGGCTTGGCGATCTCGGCATCAAATTCAATGACGCCCACTTTGGCCTCTTCCAGGGTTTTTCTCCTCATGCTATACATAGAATGTGTTCTCTCAACAGTGAGGGAATCCGCTCGGGGCTGGATCTCTAATTTAAGCTGGTCAACCTCTGTCAAAAGGCTATCCCGCTTGGACTTTGCGGCACTAAGGCTAAAATCAAGGTTACGAATAGTAGAGATATGAACCTTATTATGTTCCATGACCCTCTTATACTTCTCATACATATCGGCACGCTTCTCCTCAGCAGCAACAACCTCTTCAGCTTTGGAGTTCAAGGCTGCCTCCAAATTATTCAATCTCTCAGTGGAGGCAGCCTCGCGCTCGGTAGCAGCAAGGACAAAATTCTGGACCTTGAACTATTTAGACTTAGCTTCTTGAAATTGTATATTTAACCAGTAAGTTTCTTGGCTAAGGGCCATCACTTCTTGCTCGCTCTGCTGCAACCGAGCCTCCAACTCACCGCCTTTGGTAGCTTGTGCTTCCAGCGCCGGTAGGCGAGCAACAATTTGGTCCTGCTCGGCTAACAGTTGATCCTGCTCGGACATAAGTCTTTCTTATCGAGGATCAACTTCTGAAGGCCCTCGGAAGCAAGGAAGTTAGCCTACAAAGCAAAAACTCAAATCAGAAATCCCGTCATAAAAAGTCAAACAGAAACAAAGGAACAAATGTCATACAATTGTTGTGTTATGCATGGAATTGTTTATCATACGCTCCTCCGAAAGAGAGTGTATTTTCTTCTTATCTTTCTCTGAGGCCATCGACTTTAGGTAATTGGCGAGTTCCACCAGCCGGGACAGTAGATGGCACTCGGTAGAAACCAAGCGGGAGATGCTCCTCCTCCTCTAGGGATCTGCAGAGGGGGCGAATAGTTGTGCCCCAAATTCCCATGGTCTGGGGAGGGGGGACATCGTCCTCTCAGGTGTCTGTGGCTGGTGTGGGTGATGTAACAGTTGCTGGTGATGAAGGTATGACTGGCATAGAAGGGGATGAAGCTCATGTCGCTGTGGGTTGAGAAGCAGTTACAGCAAAAACGGTGCTGGTTGTTGGTTGCTCATCTACCGAAGATGGAAGAGGCCTGGTACCAAGCCTCATAGTACCAGAAGCAGTGACTCGAATCGAAATTGAAAATTGGCATTCTCCATTAAGTCAAACTCTCCCTAGAGCGCTTGTACGTCGTCCTCGGTTAGCGTTATAAGCTCTTCAGATTGAGCATTCTGTTGGGCTGATGAAGATCCGATGAAGATTGTTGTATCCTATGTAGGGAAGCCTATTCATCACTGGCTTCCCTATCATTATCAATCACCACAGTGGCTTGATCGTGCGCAGTGTTCTTTACCCTTTTATTTTTTGCCCTCAACCGAAGAGGAACGTCGCCTTTTTGGTTGCTTGTTCTGCGGTCGGGGACTCCAGGAGGAAGCACATGTGCCGGAAGCGGGTCGATGACGCCTGTTCGGGTGAAGGCTTCCTTCAACAACCTCGCAGCCTCTGCGGGATCAACCAAAATGTCCTCATTGGGGACGGTAACAGAGCCCTACGAAAGACCCGAATTCAACGGGAAAAGAAGTTAACCAATCTTCTAATACTTTAGGTAAAAACAAGATTAGTTTCGAGAATCAACTTACCATTATTTTTGGCCTTCCACCCGTATTTGAGGGCAGTTCTTTCCACCGACGGGTCTCGGGCGTGGTAATATCCAAAATCTTCTAGACCCACTAGTCCATGCCTTCAACCCTTGGTGCGTCCACCGAGTTGCTGAAATAATGAAAAGAGAAGGATCAGTAACAACATGAAACAACCTTTCATTAAAGAACAGACAGACGTTAAACTAACGTGTACGAGCCCATGACTCAAGGAAAGATGGAGTTGTGACTGGGTTGATATCCTTGGTGACAACTACAATGAATCGCTCCATTCATCCACGGTTGGTGTCATCATCCATGCTGGTGAGCAAAGCATGGTGGCCATGTTTGCTAAAGTTTGTTACCCTCGTGAATTTATTTCCTTTATCGGCGAGAGCTTTGAATCTATAGTGTAGCTTTACAGCCCATTCCGGGCTGATTGATGTGATCCCTGCCGAGAGTTGCCGCGGGAGTTTTACGCCTTCGCGCTCTGGCTTTTTTTCTCATTTATTTTGGGATCCGATTACTGAGTCGTGCTGCAACTCGAGCTGTAATCGATCTCGAGCTTCCAGGTTCCCCCGATCGGCGACGGTGGTATTTGTGCCGTGCTTTCAGGTGTTTTGCAATTTTCTTGGAGCTAGTCTCCGAGTCGGGAACCCGACTCGGGCTTGATATATCCTGGAGCTCTTCTTGTTTGAGTTGGAGATAATGGTCTTTGTGCCGTGCCTCCGGGCGTGCTACAAATCTCGGGTCCAGTCTCTGAATCGTGTCGCAGTTCGAGCTGTAATTGGCCTTTGATCCTTTCGGNAGCCTATTCATCACTGGCTTCCCTATCATTATCAATCACCACAGTGGCTTGATCGTGCGCAGTGTTCTTTACCCTTTTATTTTTTGCCCTCAACCGAAGAGGAACGTCGCCTTTTTGGTTGCTTGTTCTGCGGTCGGGGACTCCAGGAGGAAGCACATGTGCCGGAAGCGGGTCGATGACGCCTGTTCGGGTGAAGGCTTCCTTCAACAACCTCGCAGCCTCTGCGGGATCAACCAAAATGTCCTCATTGGGGACGGTAACAGAGCCCTACGAAAGACCCGAATTCAACGGGAAAAGAAGTTAACCAATCTTCTAATACTTTAGGTAAAAACAAGATTAGTTTCGAGAATCAACTTACCATTATTTTTGGCCTTCCACCCGTATTTGAGGGCAGTTCTTTCCACCGACGGGTCTCGGGCGTGGTAATATCCAAAATCTTCTAGACCCACTAGTCCATGCCTTCAACCCTTGGTGCGTCCACCGAGTTGCTGAAATAATGAAAAGAGAAGGATCAGTAACAACATGAAACAACCTTTCATTAAAGAACAGACAGACGTTAAACTAACGTGTACGAGCCCATGACTCAAGGAAAGATGGAGTTGTGACTGGGTTGATATCCTTGGTGACAACTACAATGAATCGCTCCATTCATCCACGGTTGGTGTCATCATCCATGCTGGTGAGCAAAGCATGGTGGCCATGTTTGCTAAAGTTTGTTACTCCACCACGAAAAATCTTTTTGGGGGAGAGTAAAAGTTCATCATGTGAGCCAAGGAGAGCTCTTCCCCCATCTCCTGGCATAGCCGCCATAGACAAGCTATCATCCGCCACACAGAGGGGCTCACCTATGCCAAGCATACTTGATATCGATAGCAAAACTCAAAGATAACAGGGTCAAGTCTCCCGATTAATGAGAATGGGCCCAAAGTAAAAGGGTGCGTGTAAACGTACATAAAACCCTTCTTAGGAAAGATTACTCGCTCCGCCAGCTCGGGAGCGATGATGTTCAGACCATGGCAACCACAATCCTCCTTCACAACAAGAATGCTAGAAGGATGGATGGAAGAAGGATATACAGCAACAGCCCATGTACGAGAGCTGGTAGAAGGTATCTTTTCTTCAAAATCCTTGACAGTACCGAGCCTTCTATGAATGATGGTGCTCACCGCAGGAGGGGCAACATCATCGGTGCTTTCTTTATTTTTTAGAGAGCTTGAGTTCTTGTAGGAGGAGGCCGTGATTAGCAGGAGATAATAAGAGTTTTTTGAAGAAGAAGATTAAAAGCAAGAAAGAGTTGAGTGCAAAGAAGTTGAGAGAGTTTTGAAAAACTGTGAAGTTTAAAAGAAGAAGAATGAGACATATAAGTAAAGGAATATGCGGCTAAAGTCGTGGCCATGATTACCTCGAGAACCGGCGAAAGTATTGCTAAATCATGGAGTGACGCGTGTTCGGGGCATTAAATGCAGAGAGATGTGCGTCTAATTAAGCGTCAGAAACTTTTTAGAGGGGATCAAAAAATTTTCCGCCAAGAAAGGTATCTTCACCAACTTCCGGATGACACAAAGATGTGTCACCAGAAAGCAGGGGTAATATTTGTATATGGTAAAATCGGTTCGTATTAAATACTCGAATAATAAAGTGACATGTGGAATCGGAGGCAGACGAAAAGCGAGGCAAGAAGAAATCAAGACCGAGGACAGCAGGTTCGGCTGGCACCGGGAAGACCCCGAAGGGAATATTGTTAATGAAGACAAACGAACGTTTGTTGCCCGATGATATTCAATGAAGAATATTCTTTAATATTAAATACATAATCCGTTATAGAGAATTTTGGCATTCATGGTCTGCCATCACACAATCATCAATGACCCCCATAATTGTTATTTAATAGGGCTTGATCCTAGGACCTTGTTCCGTGCAACTATAAATAGTGAATTCAACAACCATTGTAAATGACACAAATTTTTTTGATAAACTTATGCTACATACTATTCAAAGGCTAAATAATACTTTATTTCCTGTCTATTGATATTCTTATTACTGCATTCGGAAGCTCTGCTCCCGGAACCAAGCTATTTGCTGTCTTATCTCGATTTCAAATGCTAAGTCTTGCATTTTATTTATAATTTATCATTTTGGGATCAAATAGATTCGCTTGTCTATAAACCACGCTACAAATTTAACTGTACTGTTTTACGGGTGAACACTCGTATATTTATAAACAGTATTATTTATGTGAAATCATTGTGGAATAACACTATCATGATTAACTATACATAAGCACTTGAATTACAAAATTGCCATTGAGGGTCTCCTCAAATCACTTTTTAAACTCTTATGCAGTTTAACCAAAATAATTTTTAATAGTGAGCCATACATCTTGATAACAAATATTCTTTGCATTACAATTTATGCATTACTAATCCTGGCATAACTTAGTTCTAAATCAAATAACCCTGACCTGTTTTCTAATTAAAGAGAGTTTATATGTCACATTCTAAAAAACTTATGCAATCTTCAGGAGGAGGAAAAAATTAGGAGAAATAACAAAAATAGTCCCTTATTTTGGGGAATAGGTTCAAATTGACCCTTTAAATATATTGCCGAGCACTTTTGGTAATTTAAGTTTGTCAAAAGTGAACATTTTTATTCTCTTTCAACTATTTAAATTGTATTAATCATGTGTAATGGAAAATATGAAAAAAAGAGATTTAACATGAGCTCACATTTGGACGTGTAGTTTTTGCTATTCTTTTATATATATATATATATATATATATATATTTAGAATCAGGTACACTTTTTGAGATACACTGCTCGTTATTTTAATTATTCTTAGTATTCAATGTAGTGTTTGGGCACTGCACTTATTGAATTTGCAAAACTCTCGTGTTGTTTCTTGTTATTTTTTTCTTTCTATTTCACAGTTTCCGTTATATCTAACATCCAAAGTTTGTTAAATATTTGATGGAGACAAAAAATATTCAATGTTAACAAGCTTAGAGGACCAAAAGTGCTCAAGTGTATATTTAAAGGATTATTGTAAATATACCCTCAAACATAAGGGACCATTTATGTCATTTCTCGAAATATGAGTAAATAAAAATTTGACAAGCGGGAAAAGGTTTTGAGGGGACCGTATGGTATTATTTCAAACACAAATCCCCTCTCCATCTAAATTCTAACATCTTCATTTCTCCCATAAAACACCCAAAATCCACTGTTCCCGTTTCGAATTTCATATATATTCCAGTTCATCACACGCCGGGTGGTGCAGGCATTCATCAATAAAAAGGTAAAGTCTCCACTTGTACTCACTTGTTTCGGATTTAGATTCATTAGTTAGTAGAGAGGAGAAATTGTTACTCTTGAACTTGTAAATTAGTTCTACAGTGAAATAGATAATTAACTTGTATATATTTATGCAGAAAAAAACTCTATGTTTTGACTTACCCCCTCAGCTCTGATGCAGTTCGATCTAAATTTATAGCTATCTGTCTGCAATAATTGTGAGGATTTTAGGTTTTAGAATTTACTGGATCAATTATAAATATTTGTACATTTTTGTGCCAGAAAATTTCATCTACTTTTTAAGATGGGTGTGGAGAGCTACCATGTTATAGAGCTTGTGGGCGAAGGCTCTTTTGGGAAGGTGTACAAAGGGAGGAGAAAGTTTACTGGCCAGGTACATTTTTTTTTTAATTCTTTTTGTTATTCTTTCAGGATAAAGTTTACTGGCCAGGTACATTTTTTTTAATTCTTAGGCAAGACTATTTGTTATTCTTTCAGGATAAGGACTGTTAGTGCTTTTGCTAGTCATTCTTATTTTTGTTCTTACTTTTAAATTTGATTACTCTCAGACGGTTGCCATGAAATTTATCCCGAAACATGGGAAAAGCGATAAGGACATTCACAACTTAAGGCAGGAAATTGAGGTATTCTCTGTGGTGCTACCATACTTTGGGCATTCACTAGGTCTACAAAATGTGGTTAAAAAAAAACATTTCCTTGGATTTTGCTGAAACAGACGCTTATGCTTGCTCTTCGATCATAAGTTTTAATGTTTCATCTTGATTACTGTTTTTTTGAGGTTCTGCTTGCACTGTCTCTATTTTCTCTGAAGGAGGTTATTTCAATGGTGCAGATTCTAAGAAAGTTGAAGCATGAAAATATTATAGCAATGCTCGATTCTTTTGAAAGCCCGCAGGAGTTTTGTGTCGTTACAGAATTTGCTCAAGTAATTGGTCTCCTCTCTCTATTCTCTCTCTTTCAAATGTTAGGTCACAATGCCATATGCATTTCCTCCATGTCTACATGCATAAGACGTATTAAATTTCTATCCCGTAGTAGCAGGGCAGCATCGCTGACTAATGAAACCTATCATATCCAGGGTGAGCTGTTTGAAATTCTTGAAGACGATAAATGCCTTCCTGAAGAACAAGTCCAAGCAATAGCAAAGCAGTTGGTAATCTACACAAAATTTTGATTTCTTTTATATCTAAACATTACTATTCTTCTATCGACTACTTATATGTGGAGGAATTCCATCACTGTCCCATATTACATATTTTATTTATTCATTTAACTGTTCTTTTCTTTTCGTTTCAGGTAAGAGCACTGCATTATTTACACTCGAATCGTATAATACATCGTGACATGAAGCCGCAAAATATTCTCATTGGTGCTGGATCTATTGTCAAGGTTGGTTATAACTAATTTATTATATGAACCAATAATTTCGTGGAATTGTGTTACAATTAGATATTACAAAAACTTAATTGATGCGTTTATTTCTCATGGATATTATTCTAGTTATGATCTCTTACTTAGCCAATTCTGTAATAAAGTTCTGCCCATTCAAAATGTTGTTATTTCATGTTACGCGCAGTCTCAGAAGTTCCTTCTTTTTAGGTTTATGATTGTGTATGAGTAATGTCTTTCTTAGCACACCTAGAAATTGAAAAACAGTGCCATAAGCACAAAACCCAAGCAAAAGAAAACCATACAGTTCTCTATTCATTCTTTATTCACCATCAGATCCTCTGTTAGTATACTTTGACATCATTAAGCTCAGCCGGAAGCAGTGGCAGAAAGGCAGTGTATCCTCTAATATGTTGAATGGAGGTTTGCATTTTGCGTATTAGAACAACTGCCCTACTGGCAATGTAATATGGGAGTGGGTGTTGGACCTAAACATATCCACAAGATGAGCGAATCATAAATGTGTATATTTAGATGGCTGTGCTGTCATATAAGGTTATAAATAATCATATCAGGCAAAAGGTGCAAGTAGCATAGATAGATGATAAACAAGAGAAGGTCGCTTGAGATTGTTTGGTCATGTCCCATGTAGATCTTTAGAAGGATCGGTCCACATGGGTGAAATTCATCGGAGGTGCTAAAAGGGGACGAGGCAGACCTAAAATCAGATGGGAAGAAGTTGTCTTGAAAGACTCAGAATTCGTGAAAGCAACCTTAGCACAAAATACAGCAAAATGGAGGAAAAGATCCACATAGGCTATACCAACAAGTTGGGATTAAGATTTAGTCATGTTGATACAATTACTTTAGGTTCAATGTCCACTTGGAGTTTTGGAGTATTCAAGAGATCTATACGCTACTAGAAAATTTAAAGAGCTTCTATTTGGTATAGAACTTCAATTATTGAATATTGCATAGAGACGCGTCTAATGGAGTGACGTGGATACTTAGGACTCGTATAGATTATTATTGCCGATCCAAACTAATTTGGGATTGAAGCATAGTTGTTGTTTAATTTGTTATCATCATACATTCAAGTGATCTTTTTTGCCAGGGATCTAGTCTTAGTTTAGTTCCTTGAGGGAACATAATTTAGCTTATTCATTGGTATGTTTTGTGGCTATATGACAACTAGCCTGCAATATCTGTTAAAGCATTATTACATAATAAGAACTTGCGATGATACTAGAAATGCATTTGAGCTTGTTTTATCTTCATGTTTTTGCGGATAATTTGGCAGTGTATAACTTGGTACTTATTGTACTCTGTGTTCAGCAGTAAAGATATAACCCTATCTTCTCATGTCTCCCTCTTTTTATTTTTTATTTAACAGCTTTGTGACTTCGGTTTTGCACGAGCCATGTCCACAAACACAGTAGTTTTGCGATCCATAAAAGGTGACTTTTGCCTCACTTTGTAGGGATTGCTTCAGTTTCCGGTTATAAATGGACATCAAGTGGTTGATACAAGCTACATTCTCAAAAAAGTGGCTGATACAAGCTACTGTTGTCCATTCCTTACCTGATCTCTGTTTTCTTTCCATTTTCTTAGGTACACCGTTGTATATGGCTCCAGAATTGGTACGAGAACAACCATACAACCACACTGCTGATTTGTGGTCTCTTGGTGTTATCTTGTATGTGTCATCTACTTAATTTAGGAACTCTTTCGGTGTTTTGAGTAACTTTAAGATTCTTTGTGATTGGTGGAAACGATTTGCCTTCTAGCTGGAGGGAAGCTTGACTCCTGTTAGATGAAATGAGCTCCTCTAATGCTAAGAAAAAAAAGAACAAACTTTTCAGTTTGGCGGCATTAAGAATCTGAACCTTCTAAAATAGGAACAAACGTCTGAATAGGAACATGCTTATACATTGACAAGGAAAACAGTTGCAGACTAGTCCAATTATACCCTTTATTGGCTTCTTTCCTTCTTCTGCATATTTTTATTTCTCCTTATGAATTTGATCAGCTGATTTTATGCAGATATGAGCTGTTTGTTGGTCAACCTCCATTTTATACTAATTCAGTTTATGCTCTTGTTCGCCACATCATCAAGGTAACCAAGGTTATGCTTGAATAGATTTTGGATCTAGAGCTGTGATTGATTAGACCACTAACTTGTAATCGCACTCGTACTCAGGACCCAGTTAAGTATCCAGACAATATGAGCTCAAGCTTCAAGAGTTTTCTGAAGGGCCTGCTTAACAAGGTTTCCATCTATAAATATAGAAGCCCTTGCACTACTATATTTTTAGCTTCCTACTTTTGATCTAGTGATCAATTCTGTGAATCAGGTACCGCAGAATAGACTGACCTGGCCTGCACTTCTTGAGCATCCATTTGTTCAAGAAACATTGGAGGATGTGGAAGCCAGGGTAACTATAGATTTTGAAAAGCAAGCTAATAATATCTAATCTTCCATTTTGGTCTTTCATTAATGGAGCAATTTATCAAAATAACAGGAGATTCGTGCTGCAGCAGCTACTGCAAAGGGATCTGATGCAACTTGGAGGGGAAAGGGAGATATTCAATCAACTCAGTTGAATGTTGCAAGTCCCGAAAGTAAGTCCATCCATTAACATATTGCACATGCACTTCTAATTTTGCCCAATTCATCTATCTCAAAGGATACCACTGCAGGTAAAAGTCATATTCAAGCTGTAAGTGGAAATGGAAACATTGGGAACCTTCAGACTGATGTTCACTTGAAAAGTCCAGACAACGTCACAGTCAATGCTTCACCAGAGGAGTTCCCAGGTTTCTCACAGCCTGATGATATTGTACAGTCAGGTAAGTTGTGTTCTGCTAGGTAGAATAGACATATTTTTCTACTTATGTGATCATGCTGCAAAATCGTAGGCTTTCTATGAGCTTACATACAATACAGCTGATACAATTGTTTTCAACATAGGAATAAAGGAAGAGCTTCATTCTTGTATTACCTCTTTGCCGATTGTAATCTAGGATATATGACATGTATATATATTTTTTATTTAAAAAAAATTTAGTATTAGTTCCTGAACGTTGAAAAGGTCACTTTCACTTAGAAAAAGTCAAATCATGACACATTAGGATGGAAGGAGTAAACTAAACTCTTGTCACGACTTTCATTTAATTTTCTTTTTTAAATTGAATCAGTAGTGGCTCCACAGTTACTCTCTGATATCATGTAAGTAACTGAACATTTTCTTCTTCTGCACCCCTACGGGATAAAAAGCCACCAGGTTTTGCCTTGAGGTACATTAGCTCCTATCAGTTAGAGTTTCGTGTGTACGTAGGACAAACAGTGTAACGTACAGAGACAATAGAGAAATCTCTCTTGTGTTGTATTCAAGAAGTCACAAGTATATATACAAGTACGTAGAGCCTTAACTGTGGAAAGAATCAAAAAGGAAATCCTATAAATCTTCTGTGAATCCCTATAATTATGCTAGCTATGTATATTACATAAGATTATGTCTACATTCATTATCTAGCACTCCCCCTCAAGCTGGAGCATAGATATTGTTCATGCCCAGCTTGTTACAAAGGTAATCAACTCGAATTCCATTCAACGCCTTTGTGAACAAATCAACCGGTTGCTCTCCTGTCTTCTTGTAGCCAGTAGAGATCAAGTTCTTCTGAATCTTCTCACGAATAAAATGGCAGTCAACCTCAATATGCTTAGTTCTTTCATGATACACCGGATTTGACGCAATATGGAGGGCAGCTTGATTGTCACACCAGAGTTTTGCTGGCATTGGATGCTCTAACCCAATTTCAGTCAACAGATGATGTATTCACATAATCTC
This sequence comes from Nicotiana attenuata, assembly GCF_001879085.1. Classification (NCBI taxonomy): domain Eukaryota; kingdom Viridiplantae; phylum Streptophyta; class Magnoliopsida; order Solanales; family Solanaceae; genus Nicotiana; species Nicotiana attenuata. The sequence goes on along the minus strand of NW_017672688.1, from coordinate 105,079 downwards.
ACATGTAGACTGTGACATAGCTCTATACTCGGATCCTGCACTGAATGGAGATACAACACTTTGCTTCTTACTCCTCCATGATACCAGGTTTCCTCCAACAAAAAAAAAATAACCTGTAGTAGATCTTCTATCAATTTTCGATCCAGCCTAGTCAGCATCTGCAAAACACTCAATACGAGTATGATTGTGATTGCTATATAATATGCCAAGTCCAGGAGCTCCTTTCAAGTAACACAAAATCTGTTCCAAAGCTGCCCAATGTTTGACCGTTGGTGCAGACATGAACTGGCTAACAACACTTACCGCAAATGCAATATCTGGACGAGTCACAGTAAGGTAATTTAATTTCCCAACTAACCTCCTGTATCTCTCTGGATCGTCAAAAGGATCACCATCATCTTTCATAAGATGCACATTAGGAACCATTGGAGTACTGCAAGGTTTAGCTGCCAACTTTCCAGTTTCTGCAAGCAAGTCAAGAATGTACTTTCTCTGAGACAAAAGAATTCCCTTCTTGCTTCTATTTACTTCTACTCTCAAGAAGTATTTCAACTGGCCCAAGTCCTTTGTATGAAACCTAGTATGCAGAAAAGACTTGAGGGAAGAAATCCCCGCATAGTCACTTTCTGATGATAACAATATCATCAACATATACAACAAGGAGAATAGTGCTAGCTACTAATTTCCGATAGAAGATTGAGTGATCGCACTTACTCATCACAAGGACTTCTTCAAATGACAGACTTTCCCATACTCCCCTTGAGCAACAAAACCGGGTGGTTGCTCCATATACACTTCCTCCTGAAGATCACCATGAAGTAACGCATTCTTGATATTCAACTGATGTAAAGGCCAATTCTCGGACACGGCTAGAGAAATAAATAAGCGGATAGAAGTGAGTTTGGCAACCGGGGAGAAGGTGTCAGAATAATCCACCCCATAAGTCTGGCCTTAAGTCTTGCCACAGAACCATCTGGATTAACTTTAACTGTAAAGACCCACTTGCATCCCACTGGTTTCTTTCCCTTTGGTAAATCTACCAAATCCCATGTGTGGTTGTCCTCTAAAGCATGTATTTCCTCAAGCATTGCATCAGACCATCCGGGATGGTTCAAAGCCTCCTTCACTGTTTTGGGTACGGAGATGGAGTCTAGAGAAGCAATCATAGATCTAGACGTAGAGGATAAGTGGTCATAGGAAACAAAGTTAGCAACAGAATATGTCAATTTGCAAGTACGTGTACCTTTGCGAAGAGCAATAGGAAGGTCAAGGTTATCTGGAGGATCGGGCAAAGGAGGCAAAGGAGGGTCAGATGATGCAGGAACTGGTGCGGGACATGTATCATTTGTCTCTCGCCTTCGCGAATAAACTTGAACAATTGGAGGTCTTGCTGGAGCAGGTGCTGAAGGCATAATAGTCGATTTGTGCTCAATAGAAGAACTGGGAGATCGAAGAGTATCATCTGATTGTTCTGTCAAAGTACGGGTAACTTGATATACTAGCCACTCATCTTCCTCCCCCTGGCTTGTAGAAATGGGAGGTGCATAGAAGAATGGTGTAGTCTCTGAAAATACCACATCAGTTGACACCAAATATTTGCCAAGCTCTGTAGAATAACATCGATACCCCTTCTGAAGGAGAGAATAGCCCCCAGGAAAACACACTTCACAGCCTTGGGATCCAACTTGGTAAGAGATGGTCGAACATCTCGAACGTAACATGTGCTTTCAAACACCTTAGGTTCCACCGGAAATAATGACTTGTTCGGAGAAGGAACACTATAAGGCACATTACCATCGAGTACACTAGATGGCTTGTGATTAATCAGAAAACAAGCCGTAGAAACCGCATCAGCCCAGAACTGTTTAGGAACCTTCATTTGGAACAAAAGTGCTCGAGCTGTCTCAAGTAGATGCCTATTCTTCCTCTCAGCAACTCCATTTTGAGAGGGTGTATCAACCATGAAGACTGATGTAATATACCATGTTGTCTCATGTAGGACTGAAATAACTCTGACATGTATTCTTTAGCGTTGTCACTCCTTAGAGTACATATTGAAGCACTGAATTGAGTTTTGACTTCAGCACAAAAGGCAGAAAAATGAGTAAACACTTCAGAGCGGCTCTTCATAAAGTAAATCCAAGTCATTCGAGAAAAATCATCTATAAAGTGACAAAATACTTATGCCCAGTTTTAGAAACAACCGGACATGGTCCCCAAACATCAGAATGGACTAACTCAAAAGCTGACTCAGCTCGCTTATTAAACCTTGGACTTAACGAGATGCGATGGTGTTTTGCAAATTGACATGACTCACAATCCAATGATGAAATATTCTGAAACTGAGGACAAAGCTTCTTTAACAAAGGCAAAGAGGGATGTCCAAGTCGACAATGTGCTTCAAAAGGAGACGCGATACTAGAGCATGCAACAGACCGTGGCTCCCATTCATCAAGGATGTAGAGATCACCAGATATATATCCTTTACCAATAACCTGCATCTTCTTAAGATCTAGAAACAAACAATGATCGGGAAAGAATGCAACACAACAATTAAGGTTTTTGGTAATTTTACTAACATAAATCAAGTTAAAGGCCAAGTTTGGTAGACTTAATACAGATGACAGGGTAATAGAGGAAGTTGGTTTAACAGTCCCAGGTCGAAAACTGCTACAAGTTGATCCATCAGCTACAGTAACCGGAGAGGGTGCTTTATGTGAGCGAAAGCTAGAAAAAATATTTGGATTACCTGTCATGTGTTTTTGTAGCACCTGATAGATCACCCATTTATTGGAAGAGGTGATAAGACATATTTTATCTGACCCAGCAAAGGCATTAACTGAAGAAGATTCCTTAACTGATTTATAATATTGAAGGAATTTTAGAAACTCATTCGAAACCAAGTTTGTTGGACTAGGAGTTGTTGCATTATTATTCTTTACCATCATTTTTTCCTTTCAATAACAAACTGATTAAACTAACAAAGGTCCCCGAAGCTAAAAGATACCCAAACAGATCCTGGTAGATACGAAATCAACAATCTATTGAACAGGATTCAACTTTAATAATCCCCTCAACCAAATTAGAGAACCAAACTATTTTGCCCCCAACTCAAACAAAATTAGAGAGCAACAAAGTTTCTGATAAGGAAAGACCCAACGGACAATATCAAGTCACTAATCGATCACCACAGTGAGTCAAAAATAAAGATGCAAGCTTCTCACACAGGTAGCCTCCAAGAAAAATACCACAGAATTAAAGAAATCGAATAATAAACCAAACTCAAACCTGACCAAACAAAGTGAGAATAAGATCTGGTCTAAGGTTGTTCTTTGCCAAAATGTGATTCTATGATCAGAGAATCACCACAAGTCAACTGGAAATGTCAAAAAGACCTCAGAATAGCTTCCGGCCAAGGAATTTCCGGCAGTAGATTCGACTCAACTCCGGCGAGCAGTAGACCGGCTCTGATACCATGTAAAGTACATAGACAATAGAGAAATCTCTCTTGTGTTGTATTCAAGAAGTAACAAGTATATATACAAGTACATAGAGCCTTAATTATGGAAAGAATCAAAAAGGAAATCCTATAAATCTGCTGTGAATCCCTATAATTATGCTAGCTATGTATATTACATAAGATTATGTCTACATTCATTATCTAACAGACAGAAAGTTCAACTTTTTGAAGAATTGTCAGGAGGCCTGCATACATGTAATATAATATTTACAACAGTATTCTTTATCTGAGTTTTATATGGATAAGTAATAGCTCTTTCTTCATCTGTCAGTTTCTCCGGCTCATCTTTCTTAGCTTCTTAGGACATTTGAATTTCACTCACAAGTTAGTTCTTGATCATGCTTTTAACTGCTTAGTTACTTATGATATCTCATTCATATGTTTCTGTTAGTCATTCTTGTGTTTCTTTCGGGAGGGGAGGATCAAACAATCTTTACCAATTCTCCTATATCACATCCCGTATTTTATTATGTATAGCCCCGTGTGAGATTTCCATGATTTGTGATGTGTACGATATCCATGATATATGCCATCTTCTCAGGTTGTCAGGTTTTGGACAGACTGGAAAGCAACTCCCGAACAGTCAAGGGTGCAAAACTTATTGGGCAAGATAATGATGCATTATCAGCTATTTTGGTTCCGTTAAGAAACTTGTGTGATGAATCAAAAGTTCCTGGCAGGTAAGAACTCTGTATAAGAGGTGTGCAGCATCTTATTTCATGATTAGACATGATATTGTATATTTTACATGATATTTGTAAAATATATTTGTTCAACGAGCAGGTAGTCCAAATGACCAGTTTTTGTTAGGCTAGATAAATCATTCGCCTTTGTTTTCGCCTCCAATTGAGAAAGAGTTTTTCATATTGAGGGATTCCGTCACCCTCTGCTGCAATAATGCTACTAGAATGAATTCCATCTGCATGTCTGTAAATACTTAAAGGAGAAAGATATAATTTACTTTCTCAGAGGTTTTGATATTATGTGTCACACGTATTAGAAGATCAGTTTGCTTGCTGTTGTTTGACTTTGGTATCATTTATCAAGCCAAAGTTGGTAACATTTGATGGTTACAAGAACTGATATCTGGTTGAAGTAAGTAGGCACAAAATTGCTACTTTTGAGTTTTGATATTACTAACCTGCTTGTTTCTTGCACAGGGATCATGATTTTATCAAATTAAACCAATCACTTAGGATCCTTTCGAACTTAGTTGCAGCAGCTGCCATCAACTCAAATGGGACTCTTGATCAAGTTATATGTGTCCTTCTTGGTTTCACTTCTGCTGTACTTAAAATCAGGTCTTCCAATGGAACTGAATTGCTGATGAAGGTAATTTCATGAGAACGATCTTAACTTACCAGACCAAAGTAAAAGAGGAAGAGATTTTGCTCTGATATGGGTTTCTCTTCTTGTGGACTATAATTGCACATCTTTTCGTTGGACTTCAATGAGATAGCTAAAATCTCAAACTTTGTGCTTAATTTTTGTCCAAACTTAAGTGTTAAAATATGAAAAGAGAGCTACGTTTCACTAGGACTAATATGAATTTTGAATAACCCATGTATCCTTCAAAACAAATTTTCAATAATATTGCTGGTGCTGTTTTGCTTTCTTAAAAACTAATGATTAACGTGGTCTGACTGTAATGCAGAGTTTCTCCGTCACCAGAAAACTGTTAGATATCTGTGGAGGTGCTATTGGAGGCTCATGTTTAGGGCATTGGAGAACACTTCATGAACTGTACTCGCAGGTTTCGTTTCCTAACTTGGAAAACTGTGGCACTGATGTCACCATTTTATACTTGCTTTCTTTTAACTGTTATATACTAATGTACAGGTGATAAATAACCTGGATGATGCTTCTGGTCGAGTTTTGTCTGAGTCAACTGGTTGCATTGCAGCTATGTTGTTTCGAGTGGCTCAGGCTCTTAAAGTATCATCTTCTCCGCCAACCCTTATAGGAACTCTCAAAGAACTGTTAGACCATGCTACCAGCTCTGGCATAGCGGACCTTTTGATTTTGTGTTTAGCTACATCAGGGTCTAACCTCATATCAGGTTCCTCAAATTTACTGCGAGCTGCTGCTGAAGCCTGCAGGGCTCTTTGGTTGCTGGTGGACGCATTTGAACTACTTTCTCTAAGAGATAATAGATATCATTTTCCAATTAGCTGTTTGCGAAGTCCATCTTTACATCGACTTGACATCAAGGACCATGAGCGAGGTCCATTACTTGGATGGGATTCAACAAAAATTATTGATTCCATGACAAAGGCATTTCTAAGGTCCAAAGCCATACAAGTTGCTGTTTATTATTGTCTGCATCAGCGTCTTGAACCTTCTATCTGTGCTGGAGTACAGGTATCTATCTTTTTGTTGTCACTTACTATGTTTTACTGGAACTTGCTTAATGAGTTTGGAGCTGTTGGATTTTTGTGGATAGGTACCATATGAATCACAGTAACTTGGATCTATTTTTTTTCTACTCTTTCTCTCTCTGTGTGTGTGTTGTATTTACAAATCCACCAATGTCCATTTCTCAGCTAACTTTTACCATCTCCAGGCTAATAATTTCATAGCAAAATGTTCTGGAACAATTATTAACTGACATTTGTTGAAAGGTCCTGTGCTATTATCATTATACCTTGGAGCCATTGACCAGTAGATCTATTTGGTGGTCCTGGTTGTGCATAGTTGGTTGCTTAAGTACTTCTATTCCCGCTCAAGCTAATGTAGTAAAGCAAGATTGCTCTCTACATTTTTCCTAAACATGACATCTAATGATGTAACGGGAAAGGGAAGAATAACGGGTGTCAGCTCAAAGTAGCAGGACAAGGTCCATAGGGTTTGAAGGGAATAACCAGAAGTGAAGCACATGCTTCTTTGAAGTGAAGCGCACAAGTCATGACATTAAAGTAACAAACAAATGATTCTACTATTATTATGGTCAAATTGCAACTAAAATGACTGATCTCAGTATCCAATAATAATAATGCCAATATTAATCCAACTCCTCAAAGTTGGTCTTCAAAGAACTGACCATGTTCAGGTTCACTTTGCGCATCATTGTTTGAAGCGGACATCTCTATGAAGTGATGCCCCCCTTGCTTAGCTTCGCTTCTTTAAGCAGCGAAGCATTGTCTTTCAATAACACTGGCACACTCTTTAAACAAACGGCTAATTGGCTTATTACATCTCATCAAAATATATTTTGTTTTCTGTTTTTCACACGCACCCTGAAAGAAGGTTAGGTGTATGAGATGTTGAATAAGTAGCTATATTTTGTGCCTTTATCCTGATATCTTGTCCTGTCACATGTCAAAATTATTAACGTATTCTTCTTTTCAGCTTGTTCTGAGGTGTTGCTTGCATAGTGGAGTTGTTGCCAATATCCTCTGTGGTCTGCCTAGTTCTCTTCCCGTTACTACAGTGGTGAGTGGAGGAGGCGATGGCACTATTGTTTCAGAGATTTTCTCTGTACTGTCATCAACTAAGAAAGCACGTGGCGGAGAAGCAAACACCTTGGCTCTGCACTTAAGCCTTCTTCTTGCCACAATTGCACAATGTCTAAAGTCATCAGGAAGGAATTCTGCCTTGTTCATTCTCACTACATCTTCAAGAAAGCAGCTCACTCGGCTCTCTGACCTTGCACATTATTTCTCTGCTGATGTACAGTCATTATGCCAACCTCATTCTGCATCTGCAATGCTAGCTCTAGCATCCATTCTGTCTCTTGAAACTGGCTGCACAGTTGAAACTGCCATTCTTGACATAGCTGTGCCTATGATCCCTAGGACTGCGAAGCTATGTGAATACCTTAGGAATCCTGCTAATGAACAAGATGGAACAAGTATGTTTAGTGGAATGCTTTCACATTGGCATGGCCTAAGAGATGGATGTATTGGGTTATTGGACATACGAATGAAGAAGGAAGGACCATTGGCTGTGCAACACTCCTGTGCTAGTGGTATTCCACAGCTGCTTATTGATTTGTTGACAAACAACATTACAGAAGTCTCTTCTGAAGAATCCAATTTTTCGAAAGACCAAATTGAGCTATCACCAACTGGAGTTGCATGGAGCATTTCATTACTATGCCAATGCCTTACTGGGGGAGTGTCAACTTTTCGTCATATATTGCTTAAGATGGAACATGTCAAGGTCATATCTGATTTGATATTGGACATACATCTTAAGCTAGTCAAATCTTGGAGTGGACCCGGTGGCGGGGTGGATGGGGTTAGGGATACAATAAATGCGGTTATAGATCTTTTGGCATTTCCGTTTGTGGCTGTACAGAATGGTCTAGGTTTGCCATCTGCTACTGCTTCAGTGAATAGTGGATTTCTCCTTAATGTTGGTTCACCTGGTGGAAGAGTTTGTCCTGAAGACAGAGACATGGTGAAAGCAATTGAATCACATTTGGGAAAGTATACTCAAATCCTATTGGAGGTTGGACTTTGTATCTTCCCTTCAAACTCATATAATCTTACTTGAAATATTGTACTTGAAGGATAAGGTTTCTGAGTGTGGTTTGCAGTTTATCGGCCAAATTTCTTAAAGGATATTCGTGGAAATCTAAGCATGAAATATCACAAGTACAAAGCAAATTGCAAGTTGGTCATTCTGCAAATTAAGAGTCGCTGTGTGTGTCATCAGCATATGATTCTCCATATAGTTTTAAGCTTTCAATAAGCTAGTTTGTCTAATGAGACATGCATTTCTCAGCATCGTTCTACTGCATGGATGACACGCATGGTCCTATGTACCTCACCTTTTGTCCTTTCTATTGGAAATTACTAAGATAACTCATCCTTGAATGACACGGATGGCAAGTGACTTTGGATTGGTTAACCCATGATAGATATGCTTTATGCTTGCAGGTAGGAGTTCCAGGCATTATTCTTCGGTGTTTGGAACATATGGAATCCAAAGATAAAGCCAGGCCTGTTGCATTTCTTGCCAAAATGACGGCTTACCGACCTCTTGCGGTTCAACTATTGGGTAAAGGTTTGCTGGATCCAAGGAGAATGAAGTCGCTACTGTATGGTTCATGCCCCAGAGAAGTCGTTCTAGATGTTCTCATGATTGTTTCAGATTTAGCTCGCATGGATAAGGTCAATTCTTTACTGGGCATACACTCTTAGTTGATCGATGGTGAACTTTCGTGACTTTTAATTCTTCATTGGTTAGTAGAAGTCAAAGAATGGTGTACAGGAATGCTAAAGATTGACTTTGTTTATAATGTCGTTGGCTGTGTTTTCTTTTTCCTCTCTATGTTTTACATGTTACTGCCTGTTTAATTTCTTGTCTGATGTATCCTTGATTATTATTTAAACATTCCTTGATACCTCTTATACTATTCCGAAGTTTCTTTTGGCAATATGCGGAAATTAAGAATGATTGACCTTTAAAGTTGGATTTGTATGAGTCACAGTTAACTAAATTTGTCAAAAGTAAGCTAGAAGTTGAGTATACGTTTTAAGTGCTTAACTGCTAGGGTTTGTTTATTTTTCTGTGTTCAAAAATTATATTGAACGTAATATTATAGTCTAGCAAAAAAATTTACTCTTAAACCTTGTAGATAGTGTGAAATACTTATTTGATACGGATTGTGCGAGGACTCATTTAGTGGTACTTATTTGATGCGGATATCATTGAAGAGACTGATTGTATCATAAGTTTTCATAACTATGCTGATGTTGATTCTAACTGTACATATGCATCCAGGCCTTCTATGAATACATTGATGGGGCAGATATCTTGGAGTATCTTAAGGAGTTCCTAACCGATAAAGATCCTAATGTGCGTGCCAAAACATGCAGTGCTGTAGGAAATATGTGTCGTCACAGCTCCTATTTCTATGCTTCGCTGGTAACGCCCTCCTGTATAACCTCTGGTTTCATCTATATCTAGTTTAAACCAAAATGATCTTTCATTTATAATTTCAGCATTACTTTCTATTGAGGTTTTACAGTTCTAGAATTTACTGCATATACTAATTCTATCTTTCTCTTCCAACTCTCAGTTGTTTTTTGCTGATTTTGTAGGCAAAACGTGGCATCATTAGTCTTCTCATTGATCGCTGTGCTGATACTGACAAAAGAACGCGGAAGTTTGCTTGCTTTGCTGTAAAACTTTTGTTTGCTTCCTAGCTGTTTGATAAAATCAAATTATCTTTTTAATTTTTATCAAACTATTGTTATAAATGGTTAGCTGATTAAGATCTTTTCCACATTTGTAGATTGGCAATGCTGCCTATCATAATGAGCTGTTGTATGATGAGCTCCGGAGATCCATTCCTCAGCTCTCATATCTGCTGCTTTCAGCTGAGGAAGACAAAACCAAGGCCAATGCTGCTGGGGCACTCAGTAATCTTGTCCGCAACTCCAACAAGCTTTGCGGAGATATTGTTTCTAAAGGAGCCATGCAGGTTTTTCATGCCCCTATCATGATTTACCTTCATCATTGCTTATTTGCATAGCAAATCTGAACCTACTGATTCTTTTCATTTGCAAATATATTGTTTCTAAACCAGAATATTTTCATAGTTATATCACTTTATACTAGTTTTGAGTGCCTGATGCAAATGCCTTATGCCTTAACTGCCTGTTCTATCCTAATAGAGAATGCTTAATTTGTTCAGCAAACTCCCTTTACCAAAGTTGATGGTCCTTTTTCTCCAGGCATTACTTAAGCTGGTGACAGACTGTTCTGTCGTAGCTCTGAGCCCCAGTAGAAAAGATACAATAAATGAGTCACCTTTAAAGATAGCACTATTTTCTCTGGCGAAGATGTGTGCTCATCCACCTTGTAGACAATTCCTCCGATCATCCGAGCTATTTCCAGTAGTTAGGCAGCTTCAGCAGTCACCAGATTCAACGATAGCTAATTATGCCGCTGTAATCGTTAAGAAAGTTGCAGAAGTATAATTATCATTGATTTGCTTGAAATCTGCCAGCCACTGAACTGAAGCTCATCTCTCATGTGCCACTATGAAGGTTGATGCACGCTCAGTCGGTTTATCATGCAATTGCTCTTGTTCAATTGAAGCAACATAAGGTCATCAATGACTTGGTTGCTGGTAAATATATGTATCTACCATCTTATTAAATTTCTGTATGCCGTTCAAATATGGAAACATCCTTAGAATCAAGTAAATTTTTGGGCAGTTTTCCATTGCCTCTCACATTATGTCTGTGCAGCAGGATATAATGCTGTTAGTCTTCACTTGAAGAAAATAATATGTATTGGTTCACTTTTGCGAAGCTCTGCCAATATCCTTTCTTTTGGTCGCACTGGACTAAAGCTCATTCCTTTGTAACAACTGGCATGAGAGACTTTTATTCGCATTTTCCTTTTGTTTTTTATTCATTTAATGCTGTTAAGCGTGATAACTTAATTCAGGAATTCTGCCAAGATAACCCCTCTTTCATCCCCTCTCCGAACCACTTGTGATATAAGAATTGTCTTAGTTGAGAACATGACCATGTCCAACACAGGAGAAGCTGAATGAAGTTGAAAGTGAGTTTGCTTCACTGCCTTAATGCAAAACAGTAACTCATCGGCAACAATGTTTCTTCATATCAGTCTTTATAATTCAAACGTGATCTACGCCATCTTGTTGACTGAATGATACATAACTTTTATGATATCATGTGTAAAATCTGTGATTCATTCTCTAGAACTTAAAAACTCTTATGCTAAAGTAGGCTATGCATGCAAGCAAATAGCTGTAATACTCTCACAAATTATCACCTCAACCTGGTATTTCACGCACCAAATATTTTTCAAAATGATTGTTCTTTTAATTCTGATTCAATTTCTGTTATTTATTACATCTTTAAACGAGGTTACGCGACAAATGCTTAAGAATATTTTGTTCATGGTATCAGAAAATACCTTATCCCTCCTAAAATAGACTTAACTTTTTCTTAAAATATTAATTGGTCCATTTTTCTGTTAGTGTAAAGTCAAGTCTGTCCCTTTAGGAACAGCGGCAATTATATCATTACGGAACTTAAATACAAAATCAAAAAATTTAACTGAGAATTGTAGGGCTTAACCCCAAAGGGAGCCCTTCCAAAAATTCTCGACGGCCAAGGGCGAACCCAGGCCGAAGAGGGGGTTTGGAAATAGTTTTCAACCAGCAATAGACGCGCCTCGGTTAGAACCTCACTAGCTGCGTCATTGCCCCAAGCGCAAAGATAGTTTTAATCTAACCACCGGCTTTGCATTATATAGGACCCAGTTGATCCGCTTTTTCATGGATTACCGATATGGGATATTAGAAACCCTCTGAGCAAAACTGTGACATTTAAACCACCACTTTATTATGGTTTTCAAGTTTTTTGGACTAACTTTTTGTCTCTACACATCATCTGTTTCATATGACATGGCATAAGGCGAGAACATGTTTAAACCAAATTGAAATTAAGATGATATGAAATGTTTTAGTATGATGGTTAAGATTAAATTAGGGGTCGTTATGTTAACATATTACTTATGCTAAATTATACTCCCTCCATTTCAAAAAGAATTAACCTATTACTATTTGTGAAGTCAAACAAGGTTTTCTTTGACCTTATTTTTTACAAATAATTTTTAAATATTTTGATTTTTAACTATTGTGAATTATAGTACTTTTCATATAGTTTTTAAACGCGTAAATTTTATTTCAAAAAACTTAAAGTATCTATGTCCAAATTCACACCGAAAATTAAAACTTGACCCTCGTACTCCAAGAGGTTCAAACAAATTGAAACAGAGGGAATAATTTAGAGATTGTTTATGAGGTAAATAACAATTTAAGAATTGTTATGTAGTACAATCAGACTTTTCTATAACAACATCCCTATATAATAGGTGTAGTTATTCATTATAAAAGCCAAGTTTTTCTCAGAATCGATTTTTATATTATGTTATAGTATGTGTCATCTATAACAACACTTCACTATAGTAGCCAAAAAATTTCGAAATAAACTGGACTGTTATAGAGACGTTTGACAAGATCGTTATGCGGCGGTGAGCAAAATACAGTAAATGTAATGTAGATATTATTTACGTTAAAGCAGTTTGTCATTGAAAACTTCCATACGCGTATTACTGATACATATATTTGTTGTGCTTATTCTTATGCATAAAATAATACTGTAGTAAATAGTCTGCCACATAAATATGCTATTTACTACCACCTACCAAAGGTTGCATTAGGTAGGCTTGGAAGTAAATTCTTTGGATGGTCACCCAACTAATATGAACATTCTATCGAAGTCATTTTTGTTTCTTTTGGTACAACAAAGTCATGCAACTATTGCATTTTGACACGAAATATAAATATCACACATTTGACATGCATGGGTGGCTCGACTATAAGACCAGTAAAGCAATCGCTTGGGGGCTCTGACCTTTTGGGGCCTCTCTCTGAAATTTAGCTTTAGACCCCCAACCTTGTTGAGACGACCCTGTTGACATGCCATGTCATATTAAAAAAGATTTTTACCTAGCTATACTATAATAGAAACTTATTTACCTATGTTCTCTATGTTTTGAAGTTTTTAATAAGTATCTACGTTTTTCTTACAAATTGTATATATTGCTTCTTAAAAGACTATCACTCCATTATTAGTGCCTTCAATTAAGAGATTCAATTATATCATTTCCTTTTTTCCCTCTCCTCTTCTCTCTCCTTTTTTTTAACATCAAAATCCCTTAATCTACGCCCAAAATCTACATCATCTCTCTTCCCACCATTACCGATAACTTTATATTATTAAAAAATATTCTAAAATTTTATGATAATTGTAGGATAATTGTATCATAATTGTATTTGAATTATATTAGATACATCAATGCTTAAAACATAAATGTATCATACTTGTATCACAATCGTATCTAACTTGTATCTGGTATATTAATACTCAAAATAATACCTGATACAATACTAACAAAATAATATAAAATTATTTTATCATACTTGTGATATAAACTGTGAAATTCGTCATGAACGCACAACTGCTCGTAACAATATACAATGAATATACAATTATCATACATTTGTTATACAATTCGTGCAACAATTATGATACATATACAATTATAATACAATCACGATACATTTCTGAAAAATTGTGACACAATTATGATCTTCATCTTCTTCAAGTTTCAATTATAATTCTACACTAAAAATTTAATATAATCATATTATAATTGTATTACTATTGTATCGAGTATTATTTTGGTATTGATATATCATATACAAGTCACATATAATAAAGATTTTAGAAAGAAAGAAAACAAGATTAAAAACTTACCCACAACTTGATTCTAGAGCAATATTTCAAATTTCATTTGCATTATATCAATAAAGAAAATAGAGATTTTGGGTGATTAGTAAAAAAGAGAGAAATTGAATTTCAAAAGCTTTGGAAGAACAAAAAAATCTGCAATTTTTGGGGGGATAACAATGGGTAAGCAAGATTTCGGATAAAAGTGGGTAAACGAAATTTCTTTGTGTGAGTAAGAATAATTTTGGATAAGTTAAGAAAGAGAAGATGTTTTTGTAATTCTTTGGAAAAGGAAAGAATCTAAAATGTATGGGGAATTATTGTTGGGTGTCATATAACTGATAGGCTAGATTTAAGGGATTTTGAGTTTCTTTTTCTTTTTATGATTTTGTATATAACTAGTAAATATAGATATACAACGTAATTAATAAGGAACCTAAATAAATGTGATAAATAGGTTTCTATTATAGTATAGCTAGGTAAAAATCCCATATTAAAACTCCATTTTCTAATAACAAAACTCATTTAAGCCGTGACATTTATACCCATCTAACGAACGTAAAGATATATTGTACTGACATTACTGTTTTCTCTTTAAATATTATTCTATCTCAATTTTACACGTTTTTTTAATTTGAAATGATTCAAATAGTTTTAACTATTCTTTTTACCTCTCCCTCAAGATACCTTTTCGATTTTAAGTCTCATCTTGTTTTGAGATGTCGACTAGACCTTCCAAGTGGATTTTATATTAGAAAATGGAGTTAAAAGAATTTTATTATTTTGAAGGCGTCTATGGAGGCTAATATTTCAGTAGTTAGCCTTGAGAATGTGCTCTATGTTATCCCCATTGTCTGAGATCACATTTGATTGTGAAGATTAGACATGAAAGCATTTTAGAAAAATTAGACACATTTGCTTTGAAATATTTCTAAAATACTTGGATATCAAATTAATTTGGATATGATTCTTCACAAACAAGATAATTTGAGAAAGACTCAACAAATTAATTTTTATAAAATATAATCAGCAAAAGTATGCATTTGAGAATATTTTAGAGAATCAGAAAAACTTGTTTAGATCTCAAGAATGAAATTTGCTTAGAAGTTGGTTCAGTGACAAGATTCATGAAGCGGACGTGGATGTGAAGCTTGATACTCAAGTTATCCTGAGAAGGGGTAGTTTCAAGTATCTCGGGTCTATAATCCAAGGTGACAGGGAGATTGGCGTGGGGTCTCTCATTGTATTGATGCGGGGTGAATGAAATATAGGCTCGCATCCGGTGTTTTTGTGTGATAAAAATGTGCCACCAAGACTTAAGGGTAAGTTCTACAGAGTTGTGGTTAGACTTACTATGCTGTATGGGGCTAAGTGTTAGCCAGTTAGGAATACCATGAGAGATACAATTAGGAATGAAGTTATTCGGGACAAAGTGGGGTGGTCCCCGTGGAGGACAAGATGCGAGAGTTGAGACTGAGATGGTTCGGGCACGTAAAGAGGAGGAGTACAAAGAGTCTGGAACCGAAATGTTTGTCTTTTTGGACTCAAATACTTAATTAGGTGAAAAACAACTTAGTTACCAGAATATGTAAAACGCAGTAATGAACCACGTAAGGACGTTAAGGTAAAATATGGTTCATTACTGCGTTTTATATAAAACGTAGTATCAAACACGTTTTACATGGAAGCTGATAAGACGGCTATGTAAAGCGCGGTTCATTAACGCGTTTTATATAAAATACAGTATCAAAACGCGCTTTACATATATAAGTAATCGTCCCCTTCCCTTTTTTCCCAGTTCTGGACAGAACCCCCCCCCCCCCCCCATTAACTCGATAAAATCATCGAGTGGACCCCACCCGTCCCACAAAAACCAATCAAAGTTAGTCCCACATCCTAGCCAAGCCTTCTATTGTTGTGAGTTGCTCGTTTCAAAGTCAAATTTTCAATTCTTCAACTTTCCGAAAAACACAAATTGAGGTATTCCGATTTAGTTTATGTCGAAACCGTATAAATAATGCATATTAGTTGTTTTGAATGTGTTCCATGTTGTTTTGTATTTTTTTACGATTAAATTGGTATGTTATTTTTATCCGTACTAAGATATTAATGTTCTAAACAAATATGTAAAAATTACGAAATCGTTATTATTTGTTAATAAAGATATTAATAAATTATTATTACTGTTTTATATGTATATTTGTGGATCTTTTGTGATTAAAATGTAGTTATTGTGTTTTATCTGGTTTATATTATTTATTTGCTTAAAGACTAGTAATATAGTGCCCTTTTAGGGTAGTAAAATGTAATGCCTTTTAGCGTAGTAAAATGTAGTGCCTTTTAACGTAGTATAATGTAGTGTCTTTTAGCGTAATATAATGTAGTGCCTTTTAGCGTAGTATAATGTAGTGCCTTTCAGCGTAGTTTTCCTGTAGTTTAAGTATCTCTTATACTAAAAAGTACGTCAAGATAACTGATAGATCAAATACAAACTCTGTCCAAATTATAGTCAACATATAATTGGTACTACTGGACCGCAAATATCGAGCCTGGAACCCATATATGAATATTTAGTAATTAAATATTGTATAATTATAAAAATTAATTATTTGATTTACAAACAAACATATAAAATTATAAAACTAACATATAGAAGAATTCAGGATAAATTGGTGCTACTGGGCCGCAAATATCGAGCCTGGAACCCATATGTGAATATTTAATTTACAAAGTAACATATAAAATTATAATAAAACAAACACATACAAGAATTCAGGATATCTTGGTGCTACTGGGCCGCAAATATCGTGCCTGGAACCCATATTTGAATATTTACTTATAAAAATTAATTATCTAACTTATAAACTAACATATAAAATTATAATAAAACTAACACATACAAGAATTCAGGATATCTTGGTGCTACGGGCCGCAAATATCGAGCCTGGAACCCATATGTGAATATTTAGTAATTAAATATTGTATAATTGTAAAAATTTATTATTTAATTTACAAACAAACATATCAAATTATAAAACTAACATGTAAAATAATAAAACTAACACATAGAAGAATTTGGGATATCTTGGTGCTACTGGGCCGCAAATATCGAGCCTGGAACCCATATGTGAATATTTAATTATAAAAATTAATTATTTAATTTACAAACAAACATATCAAATTACAAAACTAACATGTAATTAATGTTGTTTAATTTACAGTAGACGACATGGAGGTGCCGCCTATTCATCCCGGACCTTCCAGCGATGAGCTACTGTCGTTACAGGGCGATCATAGGTCCGCCCACATATGGGAGGGAGAGTTACTGACCCATACTCTCCGCGTCAGGAGAGTGGTTGACATGTGGGACTTTCTGCATGACAGAGTTCTCCATCCCCGTGTAGTCACAGGATTTCTACAGGATTTTGGAGATCGAGCGATTGCAGCTCGATTGGTCTTCGGTCACGGCCCTGATAGAGCTGTGGCAACCGGAGACACACACATTCTACCTTCCCATTGGCGAAGCCAGCATCACACTGCAGGACGTGGAGATTTTATATGGGTTGCCCGTTAATGGACACCCCGTTGCTCTGCCTCCTGGCATGAGAGAGATGACACGTGTGCCTTACTTGGACATACTGCAGCGGCTCACTGCTTTCCGGCCAGAGGATGAGAATGTACTGGCTGGGACCAATCATTTTCCATTGACGACTATTCGACAGTGGTTGGAGGCATTGCATCCTGACATCGATGGCGATATACCGGATTATCATGTTGACCGGTATACGAGGTTGCTGCTACTCTTTATGTTTGGAGGGGTCTTGTTCCCGAACACTTCGGGGAACCTAGTCAGCTTGAGATTTTTTCAGCTGCTAGATGATTTACCCTAGTATAGTTGGGGTGTTGCTGTTCTCGGCTACTTGTACAAGGTAGATGTGCCGGGCGAGCATGGGCACCCAGCGTGACGTTGCTGGAGTTTTGCCGCTACTACAGCTGACAGCATATTGGAATACTCTTTTCATTTTAACATACCTAATAAAAATATATCTTAAATTTTACGTCAACTTTTTATGTTAGGTTTGGGCCTGGGAGCGGTTCCTGCAGTTATAGCCACCTCTACTACCATTAGATCCGGATGTACCACCTCCGTTGCTCCCTCTAGCTAGGAGGTGGGTTCTCCAGCGGGGACATACGCTTGAGTACGAGGCTCGACATAATCTCTCTTTGTGCAAGGATATCTTGGATTTGCTGGAAGGCGCACAGGTAAATGTATATCTAAGTTTACTTGTCATAGCTTCCAACACAAGTTGCCTATACTGACGTTTTCTATTCTTACTTAATAGTTCATCTGGACGCCATACAGCGACGCGTTGATAGCTGGCTTGCCCTGTTATTGCTCGGCCGACTGACTTATGTGGGGCTCTTCCGTCCCGTTGATCTGTCTTGATATTGTGGAACATCACGCCACCTAGCGGGTACTTCGCCAGTTTGGCAGGCCGCAGCTCCTACCGACACCGCCCACCTGGCAGACCACACATTACTAGCGGGATGATGGTACCAGGGTGGACCAAACCAGCTGAAGGACATTTACGACGGTCGTGTCCTGCTTGCGAGCATATGCCACATTTACGCGCATAAACGGTATCACCAACATCCATTTGGTTCCGTATACGCGTTCTCTTTTGCACTTGTAGCTTGCGCAAATAGTCCTTGTTACACAGCATTTTAAATGGTTCCGGCGGCCAATAATGCTCAGCACCCACTGGCTGCAACTGCCACTATATGTGTTTAAGTATGCAACAACATTGTATTTCCTATCAACATAGTTGGTTGCCCCTAAACCTGTATGTTGAAAGCACTTCATGGCATGTGAGCATGACATATGGTAGATGGTCCATTTCCCACATGAACACAACCTGCTGGCTTCATTTACGGTGTGTATATTATTCCCCCAGTGTTGATGGATAGCGGTGCAAACTTCAAAAACACCCCGGTCGTGATCATAATGTAAAATGAATGCCAATGTGCTTGCCTCCTGTATTTCTAAAATCTTTTCATCGGTATTGGAATAAATTCAACACCCCTTTCCATCAATTCCGATGCACCTCTATGCCTTTTAACAAACCTCTCCGCCATCTGTTTGAATGTCATTCGGACCATGGCAGTGACAGGCAATCCACGTACAGACTTCAATAACCCGTTGAAAGACTCCGACACATTTGTAGTCAGGGTTCCGCATCGTCTGCCACCATCAGCATGCAATGCCCACTTGTGAAGCTCATGTCGCATCAACCAATTATAGGCTCTTTCGTCTAACTGCCAGATCGATTCCATGTGCCTCCTGAATTTGCACTACTGGTGATCACTTGCAGCCATCCACATTAAATCATGCAAGTCCTTGTTGGGGTATTTCTTCTGGAAATTGGCCTTCAAGTTCCTCACACAGTAACGGTGGTATGCATAGGGTTCCTGCCATTCGGGCAAATGCTCTACAGAACTTAATATAGGGGTGTGCATTCGAATCGATTTATCGATAAATCGAATCGATTATTTGTTATCGGTTTATCGATTTATCGATTTCGAAATTTTTCTTATCGAGTTATCAATTTCGATTTCAATTTTGTCCTCTTCGGTTATCGGTTTATCGATAAACCGATAAGATATACTAAAAAGACAACTTTTTTTACCCTTATTCTATAATACCCTTTCCTTTACCCTAAGT
The DNA here is from genome assembly GCF_001879085.1 of Nicotiana attenuata. Taxonomy (NCBI): domain Eukaryota; kingdom Viridiplantae; phylum Streptophyta; class Magnoliopsida; order Solanales; family Solanaceae; genus Nicotiana; species Nicotiana attenuata. The sequence continues at coordinate 85,551 of NW_017672688.1, read as the reverse complement.
CCCTAATCCTATTATTTCCTCTACCACATTTAAGTAATGATCATATTTAATGCTCAAGGGAATGAATTTCAAATTAATGGAAAATAAAATTAGCCGTGATGATGTATTTTTTTATACCGTTGGGGTGTTGGTGACATACATTTGATCCCTTACTTTAGTTTCGTTGCATGTGCTTGTTGACACAATTTTTATGTTATAAACGGTGTTCGTCTTATTTTAGCTTCTTTTTGTCCATATTAGTTAGGCATGTTAATAGCGATATACTTTCCGTGGAATTCCGTAAATTTTCTTATTGGTGTAATCGATAACCGAATCGATAAGTCCCAAAAATTGATAAATCGAAATCGAAAAAATCGAAACGATAACGATAAGCATATGTACAAATCGATAATCGATAAGTAATTATCGATAAGGGTCAAAATCAATTCGATAAATCGAATGCATACCCCTAACTTAATATACCACCATGCCGATCAGATATTAGACAAATACCTGAATATTGTTTGACGTGCTGCTTCAAGTGGTTCAAAAATAGCGTCCACGTCTCTTGGCTTTCATTGGCACAGATGGCAAAAGCTAGTGGAAATATTTGTCCATTGGCATCTACTGCAACGACGATCAACAACTTAATATCATACTTTCCATAGACATGAGTACAGTCTATGGAATTTACCGGACGGCAATGCACAAAACCATCAATTGCTGGTTTAAATGCCTAGAACACGTATCTGAATATATATTCCGGTATTCCTGCACTCTGCTCAAGCTTTCATTCAACAACAGTCCCGGGGTTAAAGTGTTTCAGTGCGGCCATGTACCTGAGTTGAGATGCAAATGACTTATCCCAATCACCATAAACAATTTCAAATGCACGTTTGCGTCCGAGATATGCCTTTCTTTTGATAATAGTACACCCATATCCTGGTGGATAGATGTAACACACTCTTTGATCTTGTACCTAATGGACACTTCAATGTGGGGAATCCGTTGAAGAGAAATCAAGTCAACATCCAAGTTGAAGTGATTCCCATTGAATGTGTCCATTTCACAATTGTGGGTGCCAATATATTTACCCACTTTCCACAACCTTGTTTCCTTCTTGGTCGCACGCAGCATCCAGTGACAACCGCGTAAACCATCTACGACAAACAACCTTGTATACCTCCGGACTTGACTCCCATACTATCATCTCACGACACTCTCTTACGCTGTACATTTTACAAGCCCTGGTTAGGCGAACTTTATCGGGAAAAACATGCCCTTTTCCAGCACTATTGGTCTAGACTCATCCCATATTGCTGTCTGAATTTCGTCAAGATCCCTTATGAGCGCATCCCCATCTGGCATGCTTGGCAAATTATCAAGGTAGGGAATATGCCTTGAATGAAACGACACGTGTGACTCGTACACTCTTGGTCTAACGGGAGGTGGAGCATGCTCCCTCGTCAGCTCAGGTTCGACATTCATTTCCTCCTCCTCATCACCCTCGTCAGGGAAGGGTGTGTCATCTCCAGACTCATCGGCATTGTTGTCATAATCACTATTATCTTCTTGACTCTGCGCATCTGCAAATCTCGAGTAAATACGTCGTCTACGGGCAACTGAGTGAGGTCAGGACCATCAAGTTGCTCGTTTTCACTGCACAAACAACAAACTAATAAGCTACTCAAATTGATAAATACTTTACAAATAGCTATATCACTTCATCACATACAAGTCGTAATGTGTTGGCATTCCATGATGGACATTATCCTGTTGATGATGACTCCCGGATGGACCACCGTGATCCAACACACCAAAACTACGCATATTTCAACTGGGCGAGTCATAACTTGTAAAATTCATATCTTGACGGTACCCCCTGTGGAATATATGAGTGTTAATACAAATTCAATACAACAAAAATAAACATCGTAACACAAAGGAAAATTGAAGTTTACCAGTCGTCTTGTGGATCATGTAAAGTAGGAGAGAAATTATTTCCTCGCTCCTCGTTCGCCCGTGGAGATAAGTTTAGATCCGGCCAAACTCTTTCATCCGGAACCTGTTGGGCTAAAACTGCTCCAGAGTAATCACCCGATGGTTAAGGGTTATCCGTGCTTTGCGCAACATCATTATTGCGAACGTCTTCAACCTTCACGTACATTTCCAATATTTTTATCAAAATAAGTTCCCGATATTCATCCGGATTCCCCAAAAAATTTCTCAGAGTTTCATCATCCTCGATGTTAAACTTAGCGTAACAAGCAACCCCTTGCGGAATCACAAAATACAGATATCTTCCGGTTATTTCAAGATTCACCGAACGTTTGCTCAACCTCATGTTATTGCATAACAACGATACCAGTCTATCGTACTCCATTGTAAGTGACAACTTAACATGACTCCGTAGAGATAAAATATAGCTCACTAAGTTATTCGCCACCACAACCTCACCCCTCCAATATAATGAAACCCTTACTTTTCGCTTTTCAGACATTATGAAAAAAGCTCGAGAATTTAACAACAAGAAAAATTTATCACGAAGTTGGAGTATTTCTGAATGATTTTTCTCAAAACCCTTAACGCCTTTAAATAAGGCATGCCCAATCCGGGGGGAGGGGGGTCGAATTTTTGGAAGTAAAACGCAGTTTAAAAGGGAGTTTTACATATTTGAATTATTGTTATGTTAGTTAAGCACATAAGAGTTATTGGTGGGCCCACAAAACATGTAAAATGCAGTATTAAAAGGCTTTTTATATAAAAATGCGTTATTAAAAAGTGTTTTATATAAAATGCAGTAATGAACCACGTTTTACCTTAATGTCCCAAATGGACATTAAGGTAAAACGTGGTTCATTACCGCATTTCATATATTTTGGTAACTAAATTTTTTCCCACCTAATTAAGTATTTTGAGTTCAAAAAGACTACATTTCGATTCCGGACTCGGAGTACAAATGCTCATTTTAGGAGGTGTGAGAGGTTTGCCATGGTGGGCCTGAGAAGAGGTAGAGGTAGGCCAAAGAAGTATTGGGGGGAGAGGTGATTAAACATCACATGGCGCTACTTCAGCTCACTGAGGACATGATCCAGGATAGAAGGGTATGGAGGTCGAGGATTATGGTAGAATGATAGTAGGTAGTTTAGAGTTCTTTTTATTTACTAGTAGTATAAGTAGCACTCTTGTATTTTCGTATTCTTTGATCTCTAGTATTTGCCTATAGTTTCGTTCACTTCGTGTATTGTATTTCCCTAATTGTTACTATTTGATGCTACTTTTTCTTTTTCGGCTTCCTTTTTCTCCCCTTTTTCCTTATCGTCTTTTGTTTCCCTCTTCTTCATCATCATAATCTTCTTCTTCCTTTTCACCTTTTCTTGAGCCGAGGATCTATCAGAAACAACTTCTCTGCCTCTTCAAATATGGGCAAGGTCTGGGATTATACAGGGTATGTTATTTTTGTTGTTGTTGTTGGGTAACTTTGTTATCCTAAACCAGATAAAAATAATTTTGGTAGGATAATCTCATAAGTTGGGTGACAATCTAAGGAATTTAGTCCTAGGCTAGGATTTTTTTTTCTTATTCGGGCAATCAAACGCATTAGTTTATATTTATTTTTAATCCCGCGCTAACCGTACACTGTATCATTTTATGTAGAATTTTGTGTTGTGATTATTTTTCCTAGTTAACATACTCACTCCGTTCTCTTTTACTTGTCCACTATACTAAAAATATATTTTCACTTTTACTTGTACCCTGTACTAAATCAAGAGAAAGACAATTTTTTCCCTGTTTTACTCTTATCATTAACTATTCATTCCCCAAAACTTTGAAAATACTAGTATTATTATTATGGGTAGAATTGTAAAATATGTATTTCATGTGCGTCAAGAGGGGACAACTAAAAAGTGAACGGAGGGAGTATATGAGAGGCCAAACTAGTGTTGTTGTTGGAATTTTTGCACAAAGTAGTCCAGAAATGGACCATTTGAAAGCTGTAAAGAAGTGTTATAAAAACCACTTGTGCCTTCTGTGTTTCGCCATACTGCCATGCCAAAACCTAGGATTACTAAGAATGTTCATATCAATCATTAGAATCGTGATGACTCAATCATTAGGATCGTGATACACGATTTGGATAACTCCGGTCTAATGGAAAATTTAAAACTTTTAAGTGACCATTCAGGATCTTTGCCAAGAGAAAATTGCAGCGACTTTACCAATATATGGAATATGCTAGATGAAAGATACCTCTCGTGGGGTCACAGGGGTGGAGCTAGAGACCGAGCTGCGGGTTTGGTCCAAACTCTGTATTTGTCTAAGAAAATTCATTTAATATGTACAAAACATTAATTTAGAATCCGCCTCTGCATGGGGATCATGTTTCTGTTCAGTTGGTATACTTAGGTTATTCAGTTTCACCAATTTGACAATAATCTAACAGTTACTATGTCCAACAAGAAGTTGTTGGTGAGGCAAGTTGATCACAACTATTCCGGTAATAGAAACAGCTCAAGTGACAAAGTGTTGTAATAAGAGAGGAAAACTAGAGAGAATTACTATCAGGTGGATCATTATAGAATACTTCATAAGTTTTCATAAATTCAAAGGAAGCATAAATAAGAGCGATCACAATTTTGATACATCTCTGAAGGGCAAACCAAGAAGGTTTGCAAGGCTAGTTAGTCTATCATTCGACTCTCTAAGTTCATGTGATCTATGGCAAAATGGTTTGCCTTGTAAGCCTCACTTCTCAGTTTCACCCGTCAAGCGATTTTCTGGAAGTGTCTGCAAAGCTGGTCTTGAACTTGCTACCTGCGAATGAAAAACACTTTAGTATACTCTCTTAACATTTAACAATTACCTGAAAAAGTACGACGGATTCACGAAATGAAAGGAATGAAGCAGGGATTTCTCTCACCTTAGTGTTAGTGCTATCCATTATTTTAGGATCTTTTGAAATATGCATCTCCTTCAACATTTTTGTAAGCTGCCTCAAGCTTAAATCTTGCAAAGATTGCTTACTGTTATTGACAGCATTGCTTTTGTTTTTCTTCAACTTCTCTTTTGTCAGGACGAATTTTCTGCCACTGTTATCTATATTCTCCTTGTCATCATGGATCTGAGCCACTTTTGTCGCTGCTGATGCTTTGCTCATGGATTTCTTCATTGGTGTCTTGCTTGAAGATATCTTCACTGGTGTCAAACAGCTTGTTTCAGAGATGAGAACCGGGTTCACTGTTGTCGAGGCAGACGGAATATGCACTGGTTCCAGTATCAAAGTGGAGACAGATTTTGAGGCAGCATTAGGTATAGGCGAAGCCACAGGGGAATGAGCAGCAGGATCCAAATCAGCCTGTGCATCATCAACTTCAAATTCTTTTATGGGTTCTTCTCCAGCAAATTCTATGTTAGCTTCTGAAACATCTTGCAGAAGATGAAGACCTTCACTCGCCTTAGCCTCCTTCTCACGGTTCAACTGCCCGAACAAATCCATATCAAGAACATCCAAGTTAGTTTCTGTATTAAAACTTTCAACTTCTCCCATTGATTTGGCATTAGGAACAAGAGAAACCAAGGGGAAAAGAGGAGCAGCAGCAGTATTATCCACATCAGCCTCATCATCGTCAACTTCAGATTTGTCCATCAGTTCGTCTCCAGGAAGTTCTACATTAGCTTCTGAAACATCTTTCAAACACTGAAGATTTCCACTAACATTTATCTCCCCCTTTTCTTTCTTGTGTTCCATCAACTCTCCTTCTCCTGCATCATCAGAATTAGATTCTGTTCCATCATCCACTTCACATTCATACATCTCATCATCATGGTTTTCCTCTACAACATTATCCTCCTCAAAATCAAAGATTTCGTCCCGGTGGGGTTGATTTTCTTGGGTCAACTGCTTGGACAAGGTCACGTTAGGGAAATCTAGGCTAGCCTTTGCATCATGACCCAAGTCCTGGGTTTTGTTCTGAATATCTTCATCTTTTGTTTCTTCCTCTCCATCATTCACTTCCTTTGCAGCAGATCCTTCTATTTGTTTATTTCCGTTCGCTTCGTTCATGGACTCAATTTGATTCTCATTCTCAGAGTTGAATGCATCAACAACTGCAAAATTGAGATATCATGTCATAAAGTGCTAAATGAAGATGATAACATTCTAACAAAAATGTGCAGTATGTCACAAGAGAAATACAAATAACTACTTTAGCCCTACCGCTATCTTCAAGGAGCTCAACGTCCATCATTTTAGAATGCAGACCCCCGGATTCCTCTTCGCCAGAAACCATTTGTATCCCGTTTTCAAGTACATTATCTTCTCTTGCATATACTTCAAGCCCTGCAACAGTTAATTTCCCTTAATGGCAGCAAAGCAAGGAGTAATTGGTTGGGACTAACGTGAAGAATGAGAAGTATATACAACAGTGACAGCGAATCAAGTAATTGTTAAAGGAGTACATGGATGAGCAGATAAATTGATTCTCATCATTCTTTTGTACTAAGAAGGGCAACTGATTTTATCACATATCAATATTCCAGGAGAACCAAAACTATTATAAGCATGAAATTCATGGTAATACCCTGAGAATAACACATACCATTGTTACTGTGATACACTACTTCTACCTCCAAGCCCTTTTCTGCTTCTTTGTTCAAGACATCAACTGCAAGGCTATCGGCACTTACTTCTTGAACACCAACTTCCACTTCCATTAAGTTTTCTACCAAGACATTTGAATCTTGAACTGATAAAATCTCTGAATCTTTATTGACATCCAAACTCTCTTCTGCTGCTTTCAAATCAATACCTGTGGAAATGTTGCAGTCAGAACTCAGAGAAAACAGCATCTTAACAAAGTATATCACAAAAGGGAGAAGGAAACTTATTATTTCTGATATTACCATTTCTATCTAATTCTTCATTCTCATGACTAGAATGCTGCTTAGAGTCCACCTCCAAATTTTCATCATCGTCTTCCGAATACGCATCATACGTAATGGTTCCCGATTTTTCGTTCTCTTGTGTGATTGATTCAGAGCTAGTTTTCCCAGCTAACCTAGTTGATCGACGGGTGCTATACACTTGCGTGACTGAACTCTTTGCCTTCACTTCTCTTCTTCGGCTAGTATGCCCAGCTGCTGGTGTCCTTGGAACCTCTTTCTTTTCCATCTCAACCTGATCACCAATGTGCTCATCCGATTCACATTCTTTCATCGAGGTTTCCAATTTTGAACGAACTGAAGTTGCTGCAGCCCTTCTTCTTCTGGTAGTTGGCAAGGCAGGAGTCTCAATCATCTCAACCTTTGCTTCATTGACAGCTTTGGCTGTTGTTCCTCTTGCTCTCCCGCTAGTCATAGTCGAGGTACGAGGTACACTCGCTGATACTTTTTCCGACTTTTCAGGAGACACCATGGACGAGTTTGCAGTTTCGGATTCACTTGGATTCAGGAACTCCTCAATACCATCGACCTGCAAATAAATGTGAAGCTCAATTCTCCTTCGGAAACAAAACATAAATATAAATTTGTCCAAATAGTTGTAAGCAGATGTAGGATAACTGATATTGAAGAATAAATCTTCAAATTTTAGTATAAGTAGTTTTGACGCTGATGCGGTTGGCAAACAATCCTTAACAGGCTTTATCAAAATTACACATAATGCAGTATGAGTTTAAGTTTTGTGAACAGACGGTGTAGAAATATTTACATAATCAGGTTATTTATTAGCTAATTATTGGTAAATCTCTTGATAAGTACTACTAATTGGTAGTCTAATAAAAATGACTATTACATTACATTTTAAAAAACACTGCCTGTGTACTTAATCTCTGCAATAAAATCTATAGAAAGCAGTTTCAACATTGAATCAGAGATGACAAGTCAATAAATGGAGTGGAAATATGAACTTTAACCTTCATGCATAATTAATCGTAAAAAAGCAGAATTCTACATACAGAGTTTCCAAAAAAAACTATCAAGGATCAATGCACACGAAATACCAGCTGGCAACAACTTTAATTTGCATAAGTCAAATATTAATGGATCTAACTAAGGTCTCAAATCTCAATCCTAATTTTATTTGTCAGCTACATGAATCGAATACATCTTAAATCTACAGTTCAATAACTAAACTGAAAACAAGCACTCACATTTTTTGTTTTTGCTATTCAGCTAGCCCTAGACAGATCAATTTTGCAACCCTATTTATCTTCATTTTCATTAATTTTCGACGAACTCATCAAAATCCAGTAAGCACAAGAGCTTATCATGAGTATTTTCGAAGTTCGATTAAAATACTTACAGTTTTGAGAGAAGCGAGCGCATCAGCCATGGCGACATTTGTGATGTTAGCTGGGATTTTGTTCTTCTTACAAAGAGCTTGGAGCTCTCTCCTTGTGAGGCTGTGGAAATCCATTAGAATTGTCACTGGAAAAGATTGAAGATCGATGTGATGTTTTGATTATGGTGAAACCTAGGTACTACTTTTGGGCGTTTTCTGAATGAGAGGGATGGGACAGGTGAGGGACATATATATACTTGAAAAGGTGACCGTTGGAGCGGAGATTCAAATTTTGAACTTTTTCTTTTTAGTTAATTCCATATGGGCCTTGCTTAGATTCTTCTAGAAATTTCGGAGCCCAAACCACAGAATAAATGGGCCCTGATGTTTTTGTGTCCAATAAGCCCGCCTACTGAAGAAAAGAGGCCGTGCTAAAGTTTTCAGTGACTTTGTTATAAATAGAGTTTTATTTTGGTGAATGTCCATATTTTAGAGAGATTATAGGATTGTTACTTTGTGCTTAAGTCACTTTTTCCCTATAAATAGAGAGCTTCTATTCCATTGTAATTCATCCCAAATCAATAAGAATTATCTCTCTACTTTTCCCTGCAATACTCTGCTTCTTCTTTAATTGTTTTATAAAACGTTATCAGCACGAAACTCCAACCAATTGAGTAGCGGCTTTAGGATACGTGCATGATTCTCAACTTATACATAATGCCAATTGTTCCATGAACTTCCTTGAGAAATAAATTTTGGACTTAAGGTAAGTATTTTACCTTATTTTTTCTTTTAAATTCAAGAAATTCTATAATTTGATTTTAAATACAAGCAAAGACAATAGATTTTGATTATAACTCTAATGGAGTTTGTAAAAAATTATAACCATCCGAAGTGGTAAAATTTTTATGTCTTGCCATAATCAAATTCATGTATGATTGTGAGCACAAGAAGTGAAACTCATCCCATTAAATTTGCTTTATTCTCATTCCCTTAAGAGAATATGATAGCAATATGTGTCAAGTCTGAAAAAAGACAAAATTATTATCGTGAAGGTAATAATAGATGTGGACGTGGCAATAGACGAAATTATAATTGTCATCATTGTGGTAATGAAACCAATAATGATCTCAAAATAATCCTTCACTATGTGAAAGTAATATTTATCATCAATTTAGCATGAGACCCTACAGTCTTAAGAATCTCTTTGAGAAGACTAAGGTATAATTTTTCTCCTCTTTTAACTATGACTGATATTATGAAACGAATGTTCGTTGTCCTTGTAATTTCGGGCAAGAACTTATGACTTGGGTGTTGGATGCTGAAATCCATTTAGATGCAATGGGTCTTGGAGACGCCATTAAAGATAAAAATAAAGCATCTACCCAAGACTATGCTAAGGTCTTGGTTTTCTTCCGCCATCACCTTGATGAAGAGTTAAAAATAGAATATCTCACAGTCAAAGATCCACTTGTTTTGTGAAATGGCTTAAAGTTGGTCACTCTTCCACAAGCACGATATGATTGAGCTCATCTGAGGCTCCAGGACTTTAAGTTTATTTCTGAATATAATTCTGCGATGTTCAGAATTACTTCTAAATTGAAACTCTGTGGAGATTGTACCACTGACTATGATATGCTTGAAAAAATGTTCACAATGTTTCATGCCTCCAATATGGTCTTGCAACAGTAGTACCGAGAGAAAGGTTTCAAGAAGTACTCTAAGTTGATTTCTCTTTTCCTTGTAGCTGAACGGAACATTGACTTGCTCATGAAAAATCGCGAAAATCGACCCACTAGGTCTACACCATTGTCTGAAGTGGATGGGGTGTATTCTTATTATGCTAAGCGTGGAAAAGGTCTTTCCCTGCTCGTGGCCGTGGTCGTGGCCAAGGAAGAAATTTTTCTGGTATTAATAACCCCCTAAAGAAAAATAACCACCAAAAGTGGAAAGGGAAAGACGATAAGCCAAAAGCAAAGGGTTCAGAAACTGAATGTTTTCGTTGCGGTGGAAAAGGGCATTGGACAAATATTTGCCATACACCACGATATATGATTGAGCTTTATCAAGCATCTCTAAAGATTAAAATCCCTGAAGCTAATTTAATCTCTGACAATGAATTTGACATCACCCACTTGAATGTGGCAGACTTCTTTGAGCACCCTAATGGAAAAATAGACCACTTGATCGGTGATGGATCCGTGGTTAAAGATGATTGAGTAGTTTAATTTTTTTTTTTTTGCCTATTCGTAGTATCTAGCGAATAACCATCATGTAATCATAGTTCTTTACATGATTAATAATCATTAGTATCAATTAGTACAATTTATTTTATGAAATGGTGTTAGTTTTTCCTCGTATTTTTCTACTTATATTAAGAAGACCAAAATTCCTTATCTGAGATGCCGTCAACTTCTCCCAAACATTGTTCATTTCTTTATGGCCCAAACGTATTTGTTTTTTATTCATTATTTCAACTTTTCTCGTATCATGTAGCAACTGTTTGAAATATCTATATACATAATTCTAATAATAAAATAATTTTTTGTTGTTGTTGTCAAACAGTAAGTGTAGAATGCACTTTTCCCGGTCTTTAACATTAGTAGTTAAGACAGATTATTGATGCAAAGAATTTTAAAGAATTTGATCTTGACAAGTACAACTCGTACGTTAGATATCCATTGTAGTTGTATTAGTCATATGAGTAGTATACTTATAATTACATTATTTTTAGTTATGTAATTGTTTGTATTATAATAAGAGTTTGCTCGAAATAGCATTAAAAGATTATTATTGAATCATTGGGTTAACTTTGTTTTCTTTCCTTTTTTTCCTGCAAAAACACTAATATTTATTTGTATGTCAAATCACAGGAAGCAAATATGGATATCTCTCAAAGCAAACTTGGATCAAAGTTCAATTTGTAAGAATATTAGTTTAATTGATTCATGTATGACACATACAATATTTAAGAGAAGAAATATTTCTCTCATTTAATTATGTGTAAGACAGATGTTACTAGAATTTATGGTAGTAGTAATCTAATTGAAGGCTCTGGAAGAGCTACTATAACTCTACCTAGGGGAACAATACTTATCATAGATAATCCAATATTCTCTTCCAAGTCCTACAGGAACTTGTTGAGTTCTAAAGATATCCGCCAAAATAGATATCATATTGAGACAAACGATGAGAATAACTTTGAATATCTCATCGTTACCAAAAATATCTCTGGCCAGAAAAGGGTTATTGAGAAGTTCCCATCTTTGTCTTGTGGCCTGTATTGGACAAGAATTAGTGCAATTGAGGCACATTCTATTGTAAATTCCAATACTTTTGTACTTTGGCATGATCGATTGAGACATCTTGGATCAATTATGATGAGAACTCAAATGGGCATCCATTAAAGAATTTAAAGATTCTTTTAAATAATGAATTTTCTTGCACTTCTTGATATCTAGGCAAGTTAATTATTAGACTATTACCAACAAAGGTTGGGATTAAGTCCCCATCATTTTTGGAACGTATACGATGGGACATTTGCACCTAGTGGGTCATTACGATATTTTATGGTCTTAATAGATGCATATTTTAGATGGTTTCATGTGTGCCTATTGTCATCTCGCAATCTCGCGCTTGCGAAATTAATGGCACAAATAATTCGATAACGGGTACAATTCCCAAGTAACCCAATTAAGTCTATTAGACTTGATAATGCTGCTGAGTTTTCATCTCAAGCATTTAATGAGTTTGCTTATCAATTGGGACAAAAGTGGAACATCCTGTAGCTCATGTTCAAGCTCAAAATGGCCTTGCAGAGTCTTTGATTAAACGTCTGCAATTGATAGCAAGACCGTTACTCATGAAATTGAGGCTACCCAGTTCTATTTGGGGTCATGCCATTTTGCACGTAGCAATGTTAATTCGCCTCAGACCGACAAATTATCATAAATATTCCCCGTTGCAATTAGTTTTGGGTCATGAACCAAATATATCCCATTTAAGAATTTTTGGATGCGCAGTATATGTTCCTGTAGCACCACCATATCGTATCAAAATGGGTCCCCAAAGAATATTAGAAATATATATTGGGTTTGAATCGACCTCCATTATTCGTTACCTCGAAACATTAACAGAAAATTTGTTCACTACTCGATTTGCAGATTGTCGATTTGATAAGGCATTTTTCCCAAAATCAGGGGGAGAAATTAGTGAAATCAGGCGGAAATTTTTGTGGAATAATCCATCACTGTCTCATCTTGATCCACGTGCCTCTATTTGTGAATCAAATTCCAAATGCATTCACGGATCTGAAAAGGATACGAAATCACATATCTCTGCAAAGAATGTTCCAATCCGTATTGATCTCTCTGTTGGACAATCTTCTAGTGTCATAGCTAATGAGTCAAAAGCACGCCTAAAGAGTGGCAGACCATTGGGTTCTAATGATCAAAATCCTAAAAAAAGGAAAATAAATGATCAAGATGACACTAGGAATGATTCTCATAAAGAAACCCATGATTTAACCAATCATGAGATTCATGAGCAAATCAATGAATAAGAAACTATCAACAAATCCAATCGAAATTGAGACGGATTTGAATCAATTAGATATAGTGGTGGATTATGTCTTTGCATACAATGTTGCATCTAGCATTATGCAAGATAATGAGGATCTTGAACCTTAATCTGTTGGAGAATGTCGACAAAGACGTGATTGGCCAAAATGGCAAGAAGCAATCCAATCTGAGTTGGATTCAAAACGTGAAGTTTTTGGGCCTATAGTCCAAACACCTAATGGTGTTAAGCCTGTTGGCTATAAATGAGTCTTTGTACGCAAGAGAAATGAGAAAATGAGGTACAAAGATATAAGGCACGCCTTGTTGCACAAGGATTTTCACAAAGACCTAGTGTCGATTATGAAGAGACATATTCACCTGTTATGGAGTAATAACATTTCGTTAGCTCATTATTTTTTCTGTCCATGAAAAGCTTGACATGCATTTAATGGATATGGTTACCGCCTACCTTTATGGCTCACTTGATAATGAGATATACATGAAAATTTTCGAGGGATTTAAAATGGCTGACGCACATAATTCAAAGTCCCGGGAAATGTTTTCAATCAAGTTGTAAAGATCTTTGTAAGGTCTAAAGCAATAAGGACGAATGTGGTATAACCGTCTTAGTGAGTATTTATTAAAGGAAGGTTATATAAATAATGCCATTTGCCCATGTGTTTTTATAAAGACAACAACATCGGAATTTGTTGTACTTGCTGTATATGTTGATGATATAAATCTTATTGGAACTCCTATAGAACTCGAAAAGGCAATTGATTATTTAAAGAAGGAATTCGAGATGAAAGATCTCAAAAAGACAAAATTATGTCTCGGTTTGCAAATTGATGGGATTTTTGTTCATAAATATGCCTACACGGAAAATGTATTGAAACGGTTTTACATGGATAGAGCACATCCATTAAGCACTCCGATGGTTATTCGATCACTTGATGTAAATAAGGATCCGTTCTGACCTCAAGAAAAGAATGAAGAGTTGCTTGGTCCTGAAGTACCATATCTTAGTGCAATGGTGCACTAATGTATCTTGCTAATACAACAAGGCCTGACATAATTTTTTCAGTAAACGCCTTAGCAAGATAGAGCTATGCTCCTACAAGGAGACATTAAAATGGAATCAAACACATATTGCGGTATCTAAAAGGGACTACCGATATGGGCTTATTTTATGACAATAATTGCAGTCCCGATCTTGTTGGTTATGCCGATGCTGGGTATTTATCCGATCCACACAAGGCTCGATCTCAAACTGGCTATGTGTTTACATGTGGAGGCACTACCATATCTTGGCGATCGACTAAGCAATCAATCGTAGCTACTTCATCTAATCATGCTGAGATAGTTGCTATTCATGAAGCAAGTCGAGAATGTGTGTGGTTGAGGTCTATAATACTTTTTCGATACAAATGTGCTTTGAAATGTAACAAACTACCTACTATTTTATATAAAGACAATGCAACATGCATAGCCTTATTGAAGGGAGGATTCATAAAAGGAGATAAGACAAAGCATATTTCGCCAAAGTTATTTTTCACACATGATCTTCAAAAGAATGGTGATATAATGTGCAACAGATTCGTTCAAGTGATAATATGGCTGATTTGTTCACCAAATCTCTAACGACGTCAACCTTCAAGAAACTAGTGTACAAGACTGGGATGTGAAGGGGTTTTTCTTGCAAGGTTTTTAACGAGGCAACCAAAAGGCGTATTGTTAGATATGTGTACTCTTTTTCCTTCACCAATAGTTTTTTCCGCTGGGTTTTATTTTAGTTAAGGATTTAACGAGGCACATTATCTGTTGAATAGACATTCAAGGGGGAGTGTTATAAATAGAGTTTTATTTAAGGTGAATATCTATATTTTTTAGAGAGATCCTAGGATTTGTTACTTTGTGGCTAAGTCACTTTTTCTCTATAAGTAGAGGGGTTCTATTCCATCGTAATTCATCCCAAGTCATTAGGGATTCTTCTTGTTATTATACGTTCCAGCTATTTGCAGCCAAAGCATACCATTAGATATGTGTACTTTTTTTTGGTAATCTTATAGAAATGTCCCAAAAAGTTCCAACTTACATACCTCTAGTAATTAATTATAAACTTACCAAAACTGGACAAGGACATATGAAAATTGAAAACCCAAAGAAATGAGGTTCTTTCTCTAGAAGAATCACACAAAAAGAACTCCTTCCATATTATTAAGTGTGATTAGCAACATTAGATGCAAGACAAAAAGGAAATTTCATGGATGTGGTAACAAATAAGGTGATGAAATACAAAATATATGTATATATCTATATACAAGATTCAAAAAATCTAAGCAAAAAGGAACTTTTTTCAATGGGTGTGGTTGAGATTCATTGAAAACATATAGATGAGTCAACATACAAAATTTGAGGAAGATCGTAGGTGATATGGACTGAATTGGTATCAAAATTCGTAGTTAAAACTTGAGTTCAAAAAGTTATTGTGCGACACATGTATCAAACATGTATCACTCATGTATCTCACACGTAGGTATACATGGACATACATGTGATACACATTTGATACATATCTGATACACAAGTGATACACACATTATTTTTTGATGATCATCTTCTACTTCGAATTTTCAACTCAAACCACCTCAAAACACCGTCAAATTATCCCAAAGTTGAGATTCAAGCTCCTTAAGATGTACCAAATCTACTCTAATAACAATCACTCAAAAGAAAACAAAAATTTGACTTCTTTTTTGCTACAAATAGCTAATTGGCTAATATTAGTAATATTTTATGAATTGGCCAGTTTTCATAATATGCTACTTATAAATGGACATAGCTGATATTTTTTCTACTTTTTTTCTTTCAAAAAGAAAACTTTACGGAATTTTTTATAGTAAAGATTTACACCGTATCTATTAAATATACATTTAAGGGAGTGTTATAAATTATATTTTATCTAGAGTGAATATCTATCACTTTAGAGAAATATTAGGTATTATTACTTTGTGGCTAAGTCACTTTGAAGAAATATTAGTCATTGAAACTTTGTGGCTAAGTTAATTTTTCCCTAAAAATATAGGAATTTTATTTATGGTATATGATCCTAGAAGATATTAAGACATTACTTATCTCTTTACCTTTTCTCTACATTTTTTTTATCACGATTCAGCATCAATTGAATTTATTGATAGTTTCTCATTTTATTTAGTCTCAGGCTCATTGATTTCTTCACGAATCTCGGGATTGCTCAAATATTAGATTCCCTATGAGATTCTTTTGTAGCGTCATCTTGACCATTTATTTCTTTTTTTCTAGGATTTCGATCCTTAGGACCCAACAATCTGCTACGCTTTAGGCGTGCTTTGGACTCATTAGCTATGATACTAGTAGATGGTCCTACTTCTATAGTGACATCAATTCGAATTGGAACATTCTCTGCTGTGACATATGAATTTGTTATCCTTTTCAAATATGTACATACATCAGGCATTTGATGGAGCATTTTCATACGTACTCACTTTTAGAGCTACCATTGAAGTTATACTTGCATTGCATAAATTTTTGCAAAGTGTACTCGCTAGGATCTGAAGTAGTTCAATCTCTTTAATGAAACTTCAGAAATCAAATCTAAAGATCTTCTATCTTTCAAATGCAACTTCAGATTCGAATTTTAAGTAGTTCAATTTCTTCAATACAATTAAATCTGAAGTTTTCTATCTTTCAAGTGCAACTTCAGAAATTTAAATTTTAAGTAGTTCAGTATCTTCAATGCAACTTCAGATTTCGATTCTTAAGTTTTGAAACATAAACTTGTTATTCGAATTTCAACAATCCAACACACGATCCAACGCCCAAATCTATTCCAAATGAGCTCAAATTTAAAATATAATTTTCGTGTATTTCAATTATCAAATTGTCAAAACAACAATAAATTTAACAATTTAGTTTTGCAATTAAGAAAAAGAAGAAGAAAGCAGTGAAGAAGAATAAAAAAGTGTATGTATCCAAGTTACCCAAAAATCGAGTATCAAATAATTTTTTTTAAAAAAATAGGTACAAATTCAATGTGAGCAAAATTGAGCGCCACATGAAAGTTTCATGTTTTCGTTGTCTTAGCTTTGTTATTATCTGTCTATTTTATTTTAGATTACAAGTTAAGATGATTATCTATCGATCTATATCTATTTTTAAAGACAGTATGAGTCCTCATAAATTACAGTACCGTATTTGAAAACATCTGTAAGACAAGATTCTGTTCGTTTTTTGAGCTAGCTCTTTGGGACTAATATTCATCATTTAAAAAAAAAACTTTTCTTTAATTTTTATTTTTGTAGTTCTATATAACTCAAATAAATTATCAAATAATACTTGTGTGATTTTTGAAAATAATGAAATCATTAATATAGGCACACACGCGAAATGTGTATTCTAAGACAAGTTATATTAAAAACACGAAATTCGTAGTGGAATATCATTCGCTTTTTTAATCCTTTAAAAATAGATTTCACACTTAGGCAGAATAGTCATCTAATTAATATACTAATATTTATAAATTCAAAATTAACTAAAATTATGGTTATTAAACTTTTTTATTTATTTATATAGAAAATCCCAATATTTAGGACATCAAATCCCATTAATTTTTTTACCTTATATAAATTATTCTCTTATTAGAAATATGTAGCATAACTATACTACCTTTCATGTTATTGTTTCCTAATATTTATATTATGTTAATTCTAACATAATTAAAGAAAATAACAGAATCTTAAACCTTTTATACCTGATACGCCTAATAACTATGAAGGAGTGCTTGACTAGCCGAAATTAAAACAAAAAATAAAATGCAACTTCAGTTTTGGGATTCTTTTACAATTGTAGTCAAATTACAAGTGTGATGTAAAGTTTGAGTTTGAGCAAATCTCACATGGTCTAGGAAATTGTCATTTATTTATGTTTACCCGTAATATGGTACAATTGAATTTTTTACGTGGTTTATAGACAAGCGAACTGATTTGATCCAATAATGTTAAATAAATAAGATTAAAGATAAAACATAGCAATGAAAATTGAAAAACATGGCAAGTCTGGCTCCAAGCGCAATGTCTCCAAGGACAGAAATGAAAGTAATAATAAGAACAAATGATTATTATTTCAAGAGCAAAAGTAAAATGTAGCATATCTCGATGACCTCAGATCCGAGTCCCCGGTCCAGATCAAGTACTACAACCAAAGCCTCATACTTGGCTTCGTTGTTAGTTAATGGAACAGTCTTAATGGCCTGCCTCAGGGTTTCTCCCGAGGGCGTGATTAGGACTACCCCGATATATGACCCTTTTACATTGGAAGCTCCATCCATAAATAAGGTCCAAACTCCCGATGTCATTTCCGACACCAGCACTGCTACCTTAGTAGCCGAGGGCATTAATCCAAGACTGAAATCGGCCACAAAGTCGGCCAAAACTTGTGACTTGATCGCAGTCTTAGACTTGTTTCAATGATGAACTCACTAATTCGACTTCCCATTTAGCCAATTGGCCTGATAACTCAGACTTGTGAAAGACATTCCTTAAGGGAAAGATTGTCATAACAGCTATCAGGTGACACTGAAAATAAGGCCTAAGCTTTCGAGAGGCGACTACAAGAGCTGACGCTAATTTTTCGAGGTGCGGATAGCGAGTCTCCACTCCCGATAAAATCTTGCTAATGTAATAAACGGAAGATTGCGTGCCTTCTTCTTCTCGGACCAAAACAGCACTTACCGCTACTTCTGAGACTGCTAGATATATCAACAATTGTTCGCTTTCCCCCGGTTTTGATAGTAATGGGGTACTGGATAGGTACCTTTTAGGTCCTTTGGTACGTGTTGGCATTTAGGAGTCCACTCGAAATTGCTTCTTCTTTAGAAGTGAGAAGAAGTGATGGTATTTTTCAGAGGATCTTGAGATGAACCTGCTTAAAGCGGCTAACCTTTCGGTTAGCCTCTATACTTCCTTTACGCTCGCTAGCTGGTTCGGGATGTATTTGATAGCTTTGATTTTACCGGAATTTACCTCGATCCCTCTTTGTGAGACCAAGAACCCCAAAAACGTTCCGGAGCCAACCCCGAACGCGTATTTTTCTGGGTTAAGCTTCATGTTATATTTCCTCAGAATGTCAAAGGTTTCTTGGATGTGTTTCAAATGATCTCTTGCACTCAAAGACTTGACTAACATGTCGTCAATATATACTTCCATTGTTTTGCCTATTTGTTTCTCATACATTTTGTTAACGAGCTTCTGATAAGTGGCTCCGGCGTTCTTAAGCCCAAACGACATCACATTGGAACAAAATGTGCCAAAATTTATTATGAAAGAAGTTTTTTTCCTGATCCTCCGAGTTTATTTTGATTTGATTGTACCCGGAGGAAGCATCAAGTAAACTCATTAACTCGTGCCCGACCGTAGCATCAATCATTTAATCAATGTTCAGCAATGAGAACGAGTCTTTAGGGCATGCAATATTTAAGTCCTTATAATATATGCACATTCTAAAGTTGTTATTTTTCTTCGGTACTACAACTACATTAGCTAACCACTCTGGATATTTTACCTCCCGGATTGAACCTATGTCGAGTAGTCGAGTTACTTCTTCTTTAACAAACCTGTTTCTGACCTCGGCTATTGGGCGTTTCTTTTGCTTTACCGCTGGGAAGTTCAGGTCCATGCTTAGTTTATGCACGACCACCTCTAATGGGATACCT
Source organism: Nicotiana attenuata (assembly GCF_001879085.1). Lineage (NCBI taxonomy): Eukaryota > Viridiplantae > Streptophyta > Magnoliopsida > Solanales > Solanaceae > Nicotiana > Nicotiana attenuata. The sequence goes on along the minus strand of NW_017672688.1, from coordinate 65,984 downwards.
GTCATATCCAAGTGCGACCATGCAAAATAATCGACGTTAAATTCAAGGAAATTGCTAAATTCTAACATGAGCTCAAGGTTTAACCCTGTTCCCAAATGGAATTTCCTTTACAGGAATTATTCGAAAAATGCCACCTGCTCGAGTTCTTCCGTAGTTGACTTGGTTGCATCTGGCTCCTCCAGTACCTGAAAGTATCTCGGAACCTGGTAGGATTCCGATGACTCCTCGCTTTTATCATCTTCATTCGGAGAGGGAGAAGGCACCGGCTCTTGTGATTGCTATTTTGTGGACTCCTTTACCTTGCTGCTGGAAATAGTCACCGCGTTCATCTCCCTTGCTACGGTTGGTCACCTTTTATCTGTTTGATTCCTTCCGGGGTTGGGAATTTCTGCAGTTGATGATATGTCGAGGGCACAACCTTTATCTCGCGTATCCACAACCTCCCGAGAATTACATTATAGCACATGTTGCCATCTACCGCTTCAAATAAGGTAGTTTTGGTTACTCCCTCAGTGTTCGTGGGCAGCATGATCTCACCCCGGGTTTTCACACTCGTCAAGTTGAACCTAGCTAAGAGTTTTCTCGATGGTATGATGCTTCCAGTCAGTTTTGCTTGCCCCAACACTCTTCATTGGATGATATTGGCTGAGTTTCCTGAGTCAACCAAAACACGCTTAATTTTAAAATCTAAAACATTAAGAGAAATTACCAGAGCATCGTTATATGGGAGAAGAGTACAATAACGTCTTCCTTCGTGAAAGTGATATCATCTTCCGCGACTTCATGTAATCTTTTGTTATGAGTCACTGATATCTTCATTTTCTTGGCCGTCGAAAAGGTTACACCATAATTTCATTCTCTTCGAAATCATGTTGATGGTCAACCGAGGGGAGTCTTCTGCCGCCTTTGAAGGCTCTGCATTTTCCCAACTTCGATTGTAATTATTCTTGGCTCGGCCACTCAAGAATTCCCTGAGATGGCCATTCTTCAATAATGTCGCCATCTCTTCACGTAGATGCCAACAACCCCATGTTTTATGGCCATGAGTCCCATGATATTCATACCACAAGTTGGGATCCCTCTGGCTGGGATCAGATCTGATTGGCTTCGAGAATCATGCTTCTTTGATATTCCTCATCACCGAGACCAACTCCACTAAACTGATGTTGAAGTTGTTATCTGATAACTTGGGATATATGGAGTCTCGGTACCTCCTTTTCCTATAATGATCTGCTATTTCGTCCATGGTAAGCTCTTCTATCGGGAGTGATCCTATCCGAGGACCGAAATCCTTTGCTGCCGCGTCCCTCGACTCTTTCATACAATAGAAAATGACTTTTAGAAGACCGTCGATCTGCATCGAAGTCGCTCCTAAACTTGTCCTAGTTTTATCTCGGTTCCGTCCTATGGCTGATTTCGGGAACCCGATCTAATGGTCTTCTATTCTTATTTTTGACTCGTAACGGTTATGGACATCTGCCCATTTCGTTGTTTGGAATTCGAGCAGGCTTTCCTTCAACTTTCGGGAGGAGTTGGAGCTTCGCGAATTCAAACCCTTTGTGAATGCCTCCGCTGCCTACTCATCCGGTACGACTGGTAGAAACATCCTCTCTTTCTGGAACCGAATCACGAATTCGTGCAGCAATTCAGACTCACCCTGCATAATCTTGAATATGACTGCCTTCCTGGCTTGGACCTTCCTTTCCCCAGGATGGGCTTTGATGAATGAATCAACAAGCATTTCAAAAGAGTCAATTGAATGCTCGGGTAAGAGTGAATACCATGTAAGAGCCCCATTTGTGAGGGTTTCACCAAACTTCATCAGTAAGACCGATTCGATCTCATGTTGAGCCAAATCATTTCGTTTCATAGCCGTGGTATAGGTTGTGATGTGCTCCTACTGATCCGAAGCCCCATCGTATTTTGATATGTCTGGCATATCTAACCTCTTCAGAATCAACTCTGGTGCTGCGCTCGGTTTGAATAGTAATTGTATGTATTTTTTCGAATATGTGCCTTTTAATATTAGTGGCGCACCCAGATTCTGATTCATTCTGACGTGAAACTCCTTCGCATTTTTATTCATTCGTTCGTTCATTTCCCTCACAAACCTCATAACTTCAATTTTAAAGGGATCGTTCCCGTTGTCATCACCAGATCCGCTACCGGCCCCACCGGCACCGTTATAACAGACCTCACCCCTCGGGGTGTTATTATCGACTCTTTGAGTCGTTTGATTTGCTGGAATGCTGAGGGGAATCGGGGCCTTCCGTTTGCATTATTAGAAGCGATCGACAATGCTTGTTTTAACTTTGTTATTACCCGGTCCTGCCTCGAGGTGACTGATGATTGCTTTCTATTGTTCTCTTAAGATCCTTGCTATTTCCACGGCGTGTTCACTAGGGTTTCGTGTCTTACAATGGCTACTCAACCTATTATTTACAAGGCCAAATACATAGATAACCCTTAAACTTGGCACCAATTTCCACTTAGACACTTTAACTATAGCTTGTTCCTATTAGACACTTTAACTTCAATAAATTGCAACAATTAAACACCTCAGGACTAATCAGTGCACAAAATGTAATGCGTGAACTTCACACACGCTGACTTGGCAAAAGTAACTAATGACAAAACGACACATGGATTTGGACTAAAAAACATTTGAACAAAATAAATAAATATATAAAACTCTCGTCGGCCCATTCACTATTTTTTAGAAATTTGAGAGTTTTCTTGCTCTGCAACAAAACAGGTGCTGAAATAACATCCACGGCTGTAACAAAAATGGCGGGGCAATGATGAAGTTAGAATGGAACGTATCAATGAGGGATTTCATGGAGAAATATCCGGCGGTACATTTTAGAAGTCCTTGTGAGGCGTCTATTTTTTCGAGCCGCCTGAACTTTCAAAGCACCATGCTGCAAGTTGACGCCGTCCGACTAAATATCATCACCGGAATTTCCTCTAGGAGTTGCACCGGAAATGGTGGTGTTTGATTTTGGTAGCTCTCGCATCCAAGGTCCATCATATTGCCAAGTAAATTAGGAAATTCGTGCCTTTTGTCCTCAAATATGAGGTTTTCGAAGCTCTCTAGAAGGATTAAACAAAAAGAGAGTAATTTGTTCGTTTGGTTCCGTTGTTAATATGGAGGTTATAGCTGTAATAATGGTGAAGGTGGAGAGATCAGTGGACGGGAGAAAGAGGGGTAGGAGGAGAGAGAAAAATATTGAACAACAAAATATTGGTTTTCCACGCTCTTACAAGAAGTGTGGTACACGCACTGTGCCACATCAGATAAATGTGTCTAATAGGACAGTATAAACATAGATAAAGTGCTCCATGCGAACAATCATAGTTAAAATGTCTAAGTGAAAATTGGTGCCAAGTTTAAGGGGTTGTATATGTATATGTATATGGCCTATTTATAACTATACATATGGAAGCAAGATCCTAGGATCAAGCCCCACTTAAATGATAATAAAGGAGTCATTGATAAATATGTAATGACATGCCATGAATGCAAATATTTTCTACAACGGTTGTCCATTTAATGTTAGGGAATATTCTTCATTGAATGCTATCCGATGACAAATATTCGATTTGCTCCCATTGACCGTGCTCCCTTCGGGACTTACCTGATGACAATTGCAGTTGTTGTCCCCGGTACTGGCCGTTACTTGACTCGCCTTTTACCTGTCATCAGTTCCACGTGTCACGCTATTATTCGACCTTTTATTATAAGCCAATTTTACCCCATATAATCTCTTTTTGGGATATTTAGTATTTTGAAATAAATTAATGTTAGTAATCTGTATTTGTAAAATAATTCTGGAGAAATAAAATAACATAAACAGAAATGTAAATGAAATAAAAAAACCAATTCGAGCCCACTGAATTCACAGTGTTTCCTTAAGGAATTTAATCCCCTCCTAGTACCCAAGGTTATGGATCATTTCCTCCCAGGATAGAACGAATTACACACTGGTGTAGTGGTACTTCAAACCCCAGTGTTTCAGCGAACACAAAATTTAGTAGCAAATCACACTTACTGTTGCTTTCTTTGAAGTTAAAATATGCAGAAGAAAGGAGAAGAACTCAGAAAATTCGTATGGAAAATCTGAGAGGATGGACTTGTATTTATAGCCAAAGTTGGGCTGAAATCTGAAGAGGTGCAACTCTTCAGAATGGTTGTTTTTGCGAAACGGCCAAAGAATAAATGCCATAACATAAATGGCTATTTACTCAACAATAAAGAGGGAAAATTGAAGGGTAGTTAATCTTCTGTCACAAAAATAGAAAACTGAAAATTGGATAACTGAATTGGATTTAATATTAATATTTACTTTAATATTAATATTTTGTTATTAAACCAAATATTTAATAACATTTTTGTCAATATTTACTATTAACAAATAAATTTGGTCCAAAAATCAATCGATCGATCATTTGACCAAATCCAAATCCGAATCCAAATCCGAATCCAAATCCGAATCCGAATCCGAAGCCGAAGCCGAGCAGAGCCGAGCGAGCAAGCGACGACGACGACGACGCGAGGCTTGCCTTCTTTTCAACTCTTTATGAGCTAGAAGAAGAGCAATTGCTTATATACCCATCAAAAACCTTTTCCTCTTCCTATATGGGACAATCAAGGAGGGAAACTCAAATATTACTCAAATATTTTATTTTTCCTTCCATTTCCCATTCACCCTATTTTAAGCATTAATAACTTAAAAACCCAACAATCCCCCACATGAATGGGGAATGGCTATATCACGGAAGTATGCATGAAAAACTGTGTGATTCGCAAGCAAAGATTAATTGCGTCCGGATAAGCAGGTTTCCCTTTGAACTTTCCGTAGTGAACTTATGTCGGATATACTCGATCAATCGGTAGATTTGATATCTTTGAACCGTCGAACTTTGGTGTATACCTAGACAACCGTAAGTCGCACAACCAACCCTTAACCGTCTTTGGTTCTCATTGTTGTGTTCGTTCAGCGATGAACACCGCCTGGTTTCATGAGTGCGTAGAGAACTAGCCTTACAAAGTTCTCCTTGAAGCGGCTAACACTTCACACTTACATAGTTGATTCCTAAACGTGTCATCCCGTAGATACAATATTTGATATACCCCGTATCAAATTTAGAAATCATTAAAAAGCCTTAATGCTTTATCCTTGGTACTGAATATTGTCTCATCACGAGAATGCACCAAAAGTTTAGTTGACAATGTTGAACCGTCATTAATGGCTTTGTTTGATCTCCTTGAACCTAGATCTTGAGATCTCCAGTCTTCTAGGTAGAGTTACCGCCACTATGACTTGTTCTCGGCCATAGTCCCATTCCCCTTGATGATTTCTCAACTACCTCTCTAGTTAGGCCTTTTGTAAGTGGATCCGACACATTATCACTTGACTTTACATAGTCAATCGTGATTATTCCTCTAGAGAGTAATTCCTAACGGTTTTATTTCTTTGTCGTATATTACGAGATTTACCGTTATACATAACGCTCCCAGCCCTTCCAATTGCCGCTTCACTATCACATTGTATGCATATTGGTGCCAACGGAAATGGAATGTCTTTCAAGAAATTCCGGAGCCATTCAGCTTCTTCACTGGCTTTATCTAAGGCTATGAGCTCAGCCTCCATTGTAGAGCGGGCAATACAAGTTTGTTTGGACGACTTCCAAGATACCACTCCTCCACCAATAGTGAATACATATCCACTTATTGACTTTGAATCAGTTGAACTGGTGATCCAATTTGCATCACAGTATCCCTCAATCACCGCAAGATATTTACTGTTGTGCAAAGCAAAGCCCTGGGTATGTTCTAAATATCCCAAAACTCGTTTCATTGCCATCCAATGAGATTGACCTGGATTGCTCGTGTATCGACTCAATTTACTTATAGCACAAGCTATATCTGGTCGTGTACAATTCACGATGTACATTAAGCATCCCAACACACGAGTATAATTGTGATATGCTTTGGCCTTTGTTCTTTGCTAATGCAAGATTCACGTCAATTGGAGTCTTTGCAACTTTAAAACCTAAGTGCTTGAATTTTTCAAGTACTGTCTTAATATAATGAGATTGTGACAATGCCAGACCTTGAGAAGTCTTATGGATCTTAATTCCTAGAATTAAATCAGCAACTCCCAAGTCTTTCATATCAAACTTGCAGTTAGCATCCGCTTAGTCGCATTTATGTTGGCAATGCCATTACTCATTATCAGCATATCATCCACATATAAGCAAACAATGACTATGTGATTAGGAACATTTTTAATGTACACACATTTATCACATTAATTTATTTTAAAACCATTTGACAACATTGTTTGATCAAATTTCGCATGCCATTGTTTGGGTGCTTGTTTTAGTCCGTAAAGGGACTTAACAAGTCTACATACCTTCTTTTCTTTACCTGGAACCACAAACCCTTCAGGTTGTTCCATGTAGATTTCTTCCTCCAACTCTCCATTTAAGAAAGCCGTCTTAACATCCACTTGATGAATTTCAAGACCATAAACTGCAGCTAACGCTACTAACGTTCGTATGGACGTAATTCTTGTGACTGGAGAGTATGTATCAAAATAGTCAAGACCTTATCTTTGTCTATACCCTTTGACCACAAGTCTTGCCTTATATTTGTCTATAGTGTCATCATCTTTCATTTTTCTCTTAAAGATCCATTTAATACCCAACGGTTTATTTCCGGGAGGAAGATCAACCAATTCTCATTTATGGTTGTTCAATATGGATTCTATTTCACTATTGACTGCCTCTTTCCAAAACAATGATTCCGAAGAAGACATAGCTTCTTTAAATGTTTGAGGCTCATTCTCCAATAAGAAAGTCACAAAATCTGGTCCAAATGAAGTAGACGTTCTTTGACGTTTACTATGTCTTGGATGCTCCTGATTAAATGTACTTTCTTTGTTTCTTCCCGATGTCGTTTAGATCCTTCACCAATCGACTCACATTCCTTTTTATACGGATATATATATTTTCAAAGAACTCAGCATTATCTGATTCTATAACCGTATTATTATGAATGTCGGGATTTTCTGATTTATGAACCAGAAAATCGATATGCTTTACTATTGGTCGCATATCCTATGAAAACATAATCAACGGTTTTCGGACCTATTTTTACCCTTTTGGGTTTAGGAACTTGCACTTTTGTCAAACACCCCCACACTTTAAAATAATTCAAGGGCTTCCTTCCTTTCCATTTTTCATAAGGAATGGATTGTGTTTTGCTATGGGGTACTCGATTTAGTATTCGGTTAGCCGTAAGAATGGCTTCCCCCCCACAAGTTCTGTGGCAAACCAGAACTTATCAATAGTGCGTTCATCATCTCCTTTAATGAACGATTATTTCTTTCTGCAATCCCATTAGATTGGGGCGTGTAAGGGGCCATTGTTTGATGAATAATTCCATATTCTAAACATATTTTTTCAAAAGGAGATTCATATTCACCACCTCTATCACTTCTTATCATTTTGATTTTCTTGTTAAGTTGCGATTCAACTTCATTTTTGTATTGCTTGAATGCGTCTATTGCTTCATCTTTACTATTAAGTAAGTAAACATAGCAATATCGAGTACTATCGTCAATAAAAGTTATGAAATACTTCTTTCCACCGCGAGATGGTATTGACTTCATATCACAAATATCTATGTGAATTAAGTCTAAAGGATCTGAATTCCTTTCAACTGACTTATAGGGATGTTTAACATACTTAGATTCCACACATATTTGACATTTTGATTTATCGCATTCAAACTTAGGCAATACTTCCAAGTTAACCATTTTCCGCAAGGTTTTATAATTGACATGACCCAAACGTATATGCCATAATTCATTTGACTCAAGTAAGTAAGACGAAGCTGAAATTTTATTATTATTTTCAACAACTATTACATTCAGCTTGAAAAAGCCCTCGGTGAGGTAACATTTTCCTACAAACATCTCGTTCTTACTTATTACAACCTTATCGGATACAAATACACATTTAAAACCATTCTTAACAAGAAGTCCAGCAGAGACTAAATTCTTCCTAATCTCGGGAACATGAAGGACGTTGTTCAAAGTCATCACTTTGCCGGAAGTCATTTTGAGAAATATCTTCCCACATCCTTCAATCTTGGCCTTTGCAGCATTTCCCATAGAAAGCGTCTCATCGGGTCCAACAGGAGCATAAGTAGCAAAAGCTTCTCTAACAGCACAAACATGGCGAGTGGCTCCAGAATCAATCCACCACTCTTTAGGATTGCCCACCAAGTTGCATTCGGAAAGCATGGCATACAAGTCATCAACATCATCATGCTTTTCAACCATGTTTGCTTGACCCTTCTTCTTGTCTTTCTTCGAAGCACGACACTCCGTAGATTTGTGTCCGGCTTTTCCACAGTTGTAGCAATTTCCACTGAACCGCTTCTTGCTTGGGTTGTATTTCGGTCCAGAAGCCTTCTTCCTCTTTTTTTTCTCTTCAACAATATTTGCTCCCATTATTGTTGAGTTTCCACGGCCTCTCTTGTCAACAACTTTATTGTCCTCTTCGATTCTCAACCGAACAATGAGATCTTCAAGGGACATCTCCTTGCGTTTGTGTTTCAAATAATTTTTGAAGTCCTTCCACAACGGAGGCAACTTCTCAATCATCGCTGCTTCTTGGAATACTTCATTGATGACAAGACCTTCAATGAAAATTCTGTTAGTAAACATAATAAAATTAATACTACCAACACTAGTATTAATTCTACTTATACCTTCAGCAAGGAGATCGTGAATAATCACTTGCAATTCCTGGACTTGGGTAATAACAGACTTGCTATCTATCATTTTGTTGTCCAAAAACTTTGCAGCAACGAACTTTTTCAACCCGGCATCTTCAGTTTTGTATTTCTTTTCAAGCGCAATCCACAGTTCTTTTGACGTTTCCACGCCACTGTAGACGTTATACAAATTATCCTCCAGCCCGCTTAGAATATAATTCTTGCACAAAAAATCCGAATGCTTCCACGCCTCAATCACGAGAAAGCGTTCAGTCTCTGGAGTTTCATCGGAGAGCACAGGAACATCTTCCTTGATGAACTTCTGGAGACTTAGAGTAGTCAAGTAGAAGAACATCTTTTGTTACCAGCGCTTGAAATCAATCCCGAAAATTTTTTCGGGTTTCTCCGCCGGTGCCAATGCTGCCGGTGTTGTTCGGCTCGTTGAGGCATTGGCAGTTACTATCGGAACAGCTTGGTTTCCATTGTCATTCGTCATTTCTGTAAAAGAATGACACAAACGTTAAAATCACGTAGATTTTAATCTCAAATAGAGTACAAAACCACAAAGGTTTTACTCTCCAGAAACAGTGAGTAAAACACAAATACAGAAAATATATTAAATTCTTTAAGCTTGTTACTAATCTGTATTTGTAAAACAATTCTGGAGAAAATAAAATAACATAAACAGAAATGTAAATGAAATAAATAAAAAAATTCGAGCCCACTGAATTCAAAGTGTTTCCTTAAGGAATTTAATCCCCTCCTAGTACCCAAGGTTATGGATTATTTCCTCCCAGGGTAGTACGAATTACACACTGGTGTAGTGGTACTTCAAACCCCAGTGTTTCAGAGAACACAAAGTTCGGTAGCAAATCACACTTACTGTTGCTTTCTTTGAAGTTAAAATATGCAGAAGAAAGGAGAAGAACTCAGAAAATTCGTATGGAAAATCTGAGAGAATGGACTTGTATTTATAGCCAAAGTTGGGCTGAAATCTGAAGAGGTGCAACTCTTCAGAATGGCTGTTTTTGCAAAACGGCCAAAGAATAAATGCCATAACATAAATGGCTATTTACTCAACAATAAAGAGGGAAAATTGAAGGGTAGTTAATTTTCTATTACAAAAACAGAAAACTGAAAATTGGATCCGAATCCATCCGAAGCCGAGCCGAGCGAGCGACGACGGCGCGAGGCTTGCCTTCTTTTCAACTCTTTATGAGCTAGAAGAAGAGCAATTGGTTATATACCCATCAAAAACCTTTTTCTCTTTCCATACGGGACAATCAAGGAGGGAAACTCAAATATTACTCAAATATTTTATTTTCCCCTCCTTTCCCATTCACCCTGTTTTAAGCATTAAAATCTTAAAACCCCAACAATTAAAATATTGACTATAAATCTTTACTTATTTGTATTATATATAGAAACCCTTAATATTTACCAATGTAAACTCGAGTAAAATTTTATCTACATAAACCATTATTAATAGGACTAATTTTAGGACTAATTTGTCTTTTCCAGCATAAATGAACTCTTCCAAGCATCATTGAATAATCAAGAAAGTCTCCAATATTTTTATTTCTTTTTTACTTATTTCATTTTACAAATTAACATTGATAATTCTTATATCACTTTTTAATGACCGTATTGATTAGAAGATGACGATTATAACTAAAATTAGCAAGATTGTTGCAAGTTGATCAAAATAAAGTCTCTATTTTTCTTTAAATATTTTGTGGATGATATTAAGGATATATTACAACTAGTATATAAGACTTTAAAATCGATTAAGAAATTAATATTTAAATTTTGGATAAACTAATATTAAAAAGATTTGAACTCCCATCACATGATTAAATGGTTGTCTTATTGCTGTAGCAGCGAACAAAAGAAGCTGTAACAAGTTTAAGTAACGCGGAGGTGAATGAATACTGCTGAGCTCACTAAAACTAGCGTATAATTTGACAAAAAGTGATTTTGCTCCTTTATTTTATGAGCAAAAACAATAAAGATGAAAAGTATAATAAGGCACACCTACGGAACATACCAATATTAATTGAAGGTGATCAACTTGAACTCATATTTATTAGTAATAAGTATAAGTATTAAAAATAATAGAAGGAGCTTGTATAGGTCAAAATCTGACCGTAGCGGTCGACCAAGCTGGGACCTCGCCTAGGTGGCGAAACAGCAAAAAGCACAACAACCAACCTCGGAGTCAGATCATCGACAGTGTATGTCAAGTCAGAACGGTACTCGAATGACGACGTAAATGGTCGTCGTATGAGAGCGCGTTGGTCAAAGAACACTGAGCAAAGTTCCGAGAACTATATATAGAAAGGGAATTCTCGGGAAAGGGGGGCTGGACTCTTCCTCTCTACTTTTTCTCTTACAATTTCTTATTGTTAAGGATGTAAACTCATTTTTTCTTCTTATGAAGGATGAGATTATAAGATCAATAAACTCAGAATATTCTCACTTTTCATTGATTATTTCGTTATTCACTTTTAGATCTGAAGTTGATTATGCTTGGCTAAGATTTATCTTTTTCATTATCGATAATTGAAGTTACCAAAAGAGTCCCAAACTTTTTGGTCAAACAATTTGGCGCCGTCTGTGGGGATTTCTTAGCCAAATTCTTTAGTTTCCTTCAGATCCAAAACCGGTGAAATATAATCACCCACCCGAAAGAGTGGTAAGTAAACCTCACATGCTAATCCAGATCAGGCTGCTACATAAAAGCAGAAGTTACAACCAATATCCACACAATGCCCACACACATCGGATGATTCACGAAAAAAGTATAACATGTCTCCCTTGTTATGGGTACGAATCAGACGAGATTGAATCGAGACTCGATTTCTGCACTGCAGCAATTAAGGCGAACCCAACCCGCGCGAAGCCAAGGCACCTTTAAAAAAGAAAGGAAAGCCGAATATGGCCGCCAAATCTAAAAACCACCATTCCATCAACCATTCAAATGCCAGGTAGAGTGAGCAATGCTATGAGGCTACCCTCGCTCACCGACTCAATGAATCGAGGTAAGAAAAGTCCCATCATTTTGGTTTACCCTCTGTTGTTTGCTTAGACAGGAACACCATCGCCGCACGGGCAAACAAGCAAAGGAACATCCTAGCTACAGACAATGAAAAGAAAACTACTACAAAATAACTGGAATGTCGCCCGTCTCAAACACTTCAACCTCTGGGAAGTGACGCCCCTCAAGTCGCATCCCTTTTCCCTCACCCATGTTTTGTCCCTATTGGGTTTTCTCAGGGAGGTTCTTAACGAGGCGATGAGGGGGACGTCTCCAAATTAAAGAGGTAATTCACCGCCCCGCCTATCGACGAGCTCTCTAGGCCGAACGACGAAGGGACTAGATACAGGGAAATTCCAATATATGCATTAAACGAACGCATATGGTACTCTCCAGTTAGCGAAACGACACCGTTTTATACTCCCCGTCATCATACTCACCAAGGAAAACAAAATTAAGCAAACTAGGACTCACCCAGGAAACACAAAAATTAAGCAAAACTCGGACTCCGCCAGAGGACACCCGAAACTCTCCAAAAAACTAGGACTCATAACGGGTTAACATTTCGATGTCAGCTCGAAATAACACCCATACGGCCAAAGGCCATCACCAAAAAGAAGAATTCGACCTTGCTCGAATAACGATGGGTTAACATTTCGACGTCAGCTCGAAATAAAACCCATACGGCCAAGGGCCATCGGCAAAAAGAAGAATTCGACCTCACTCAAATAATGACGGGTTAACATTTCGACGTCATCTCGAAATAACACCCATACGGCCAAGGGTCATCGCCAAAAAGAAGAATTCGACCTTGCTCAAATAACGATGGGTTAACATTTCGACGTCAGCTCGAAATAACATCCATACGGCCAAGGGACATCGCCAAAAAGAAGAATTCGACCTTGCTCGAATAACGACGGGTTAACATTTCGACGTCAGCTCGAAATAATACCCATACGGCCAAGGGCCATCGCCAAAAAAGAAGAATTCGACCTCGCTCGAATGACGACGGGTTAGCATTTCGACATCAGCTCGAAATAACACCCATGCGGCCAAGGTCCATCACCGAAGAGAAGAATTCAATTTCGTTCGAACTAGAATAGGATAACATTTCGACATCAGCTCGAAATAACTCCCCTATGGCCAAAGGCCGTCGCCAAAGAAAAGAATTCGACCTCGTTCGAGTCACTATGAGATAACATTTCGACGTCAGCTCGAAATAACTCCCCTACGGCCAAAGGCCGTCGCCAAAGAAAAGAATTCGACCTCGTTTGAGTCACAATGGGATAACATTTCGACGTCAGCTCGAAATAACTCCCCTACGGCCAAAGGTCGTCGCCAAAGAAAAGAGTTCGACTTCGATTGAATTGCAACGGGTTAACATTTCAACCAGCTCGAAATAATATCCCTACGGAAAAAGGCCAGCGCAAAAGGAAAAGTTCGACCTCAATAACGCCTTTGCAGCTATCGGTCGTCGTCGTACATTTTTTCTTACTAAAATTTTTGATTACAAACTCCAAGTTCGACCTCGCTCAAATATGTATAAAAAAAAAGAAAAGAAGCAAAGCGACTTCGCCCGAATCAATGATAGTTTGGTCCCACTCGAACGACTCAAGTCAAGACTGACTTCGTCCGGAATAACGAGTCCATTATGTAACCTCGTTTGAGTCACGGGCGAATCTGCTTAAAGCAATAAGTCACTAGTCGATCTCGCCCAAATGGGCGAATCAAATGAGACTCTATTCGGACTCACACGACGAGGTCCTTTTCAGTCCGACTGAAATTGGTTTCCCTGAAAAATCAAGAGTTCACCATACAGAAATTCGAAAGTTTACGCCAAAGATATGTAAAGCAAAAAGGGGAGAAATACAAATGACGTATGACGATGAAAACTCCTCTTTATTTAAACAGTTGCGCGAATAGCCATAGATTACACACGGCTAAAACCGGTCCAATACAGAGAAAATAGAAAAAAGCAACAACAAAAAAAACAAAGGTAACAACTTTTTCACTCGGCGTCATCACCGCCGTCCTCCTCTTGACCATCTCTAGGAAATCCCTCCTCAGCATCAACATTCTCGCCGGCCTCCGGCATCGCAGGATCGTAGCCACAATTAACACGAGCCTCTCGTGCCTTCGCCCAAGCTCCTTCATAAGCGGCCTCAGAAGCCCGCTTCCCACAAACTCTTATATATGTCATGCTGGGCTTCGACATGTACCCAGAGCTCGTGCAAATGGCGAGGAACATCGGCGGAGGCAGATTCGACTTGGGCCAACAATTGCGCCTTTTCGGCCTCAAGAACAGCAACTCGGTCTCCCAAGGTTGAAGCTCTCCGGTCGATTTCGCCAATGCGCTCTTCGAGCCTCGCCTCCCTAAGCGTAGCCGTCGCCCTCTCAGATTCCTACTCGGAATGAAGGATGCGGATAGTATCCTCTAAAGCCGGCGTCCTCGCAGAAGCCAACGCCCAGACACTCTCGACACTCTCCAAATCGGAGACCTTTCTCTCCAGCTCGGTTAACTTCCCCATCCACTCCGCACTCATCGCCTCAACTCTGATGGAATTGAGATCCAACTCGGACTGCAACGATCTTACCTTCGCCTGAAGATGCTCACACTCTGCAGCGACCCCTTTTCCCAACTCAAGTTTTTCGTCCTTCATGCAAAGTTGCTCCTCAAGCTCGCTATTCCTGCGAATAGCCTGCACCAGCTCCTGATCCCTCTTCTCCAGTTCCTCGCCGAGAGATTGATTACCGGCATTCGCCCTTTACCGTTCGTGCAACGGCACTTGTTGCAGTAGCGCCGATACTTCTCCAACATCATCAGAAAACTTTTGGCCCGAGTGTCGGCCCTGCGAGCACTTTCAATCTCCACCATGTACGTCTGAAAGACGAAAAGAGTTGGTTAAGGCCAAGATCGCCAAAGATGAAAGGAACACAAAAAGAAAGAGAAACGTACCCTCAGGCCCATAGCGGCCACTTCATGAATTAAATCAACGTCACGGACATTCCGGAGAGCCTCACACTCTGCGGCAGAGCACAAAAGGTCAAACTGCGGCACCAAGTCCTCCGTATCCCCCAGAAGGTTAATCTCTGACGGGATTTCAAGTATACGTGTTGGACCTCCAGTATTTACCACCGTACGAGTAAGGCCTTCCTCGAACATCCTGACATCGTCAGGATCAAGATCGGATTCAGACTCGTAGTCATCGACCACGACACCCTTCCCCCTTTCTGCGGCCGAGGAAGAAGCACGACCCGGTCCGGAAGACGAAGGCCCGCCCATAGTGGCAACAACGGCCTCGGGATCTCGATTCCCCGTCGCAATAGTCTGTTGATCAATAACAGCAGCCGAAGCCTCTGCCGTCGGGTTGGTTACGATCACCGGCCCTACCACTACGTACGGGTTAGCATCACCTCCCAGTTCAGACTCCGTCAAAGGAATGCCACCCTTTGAACATACTACGGCTGAAGGAGCCATTTCAGACTCCACTTGCCGTCTCTTTGACGGCCCTTCCCTGTCCTCAACACGGGAAGACTCCCCCGGTGAGCGGGTAGTAGAAGTCGAAGCCCCAGATCGGGGAACAGGTTCCATGCACTCGGCTCTGGTCGAAGATTCAATTTGAGCAGCCCTCGCCGTTGGTCGGACAGCAGACCTTGGTATGGGCCGAGTAGAAGACGTCGGCTGACGAAATGCAAGTGGAGGATCCCTCGCTCTTCGCACTCTCCCTAATAATGATAATAGTCGTATAAGCAACAAAGTCAAATAGTAAGGCAGAAAACAGAAGATGCGGCAAGACTACTTACCAGTAAGGGGTTTACGTCCATATTTCTCATAGAAGGACGACCATTCGCGAACTCCCGCCGTATGAGGAAGAATGGCATTCACCCATTTGCAGATATTGTCAACGGGCGTAGGGGGTAGTCTCGTGGCTGCAAAAGCTAAAACAATTCAATACTGCCTAAAGAAAAACGGTCGACTATCATTCCGACAAAAGATACAAAAACTTACGTGCGAGGTTCCACCTCTCGGGGAACCCTGCAGAATCCGCCACAAGGTGCTCGGTCCGTACATAAAAATAGTTTTCGTAGAAACGACGATTGGCCCTATCGTCCATCTTCACCACCAGACTCTTCATCCCTCGATGGCGCATGTGGATCATCATGCCTCGAATGAGTTGAGGGGCAAGAATATTGAGCATATGTCCCAGAGTGATCTCCCGATCGGCAAGCTCCGCGAACTTGAGCAGCATGAGGAACAGTTTATATAAGTACGGCGAAAGTTGAGCCGGACACACCTCGTAGAAATGGGCAGAAATCTACCACTAAGGAAGGTAGAGGAAGCGTATATCCGACAATAAAAGGAAACGCGTAGAACGCACAATATTCTAGGCGGTCGAAATGTATAATATCATCTCCTACCGCCGGCAGCATCTCGACGTGGTGCGGAATCCCCCACTTGGCCTTCAGCTTTGCGATTGCCGCTTCATTCATAATAGAGGAAACAGGTTCCGATTCCTCTCCGGCAGGGCTATTGAAATCGGTCCACGGCTTCCCAGGACGAGGCAATATTTCGGCCACCGTTGGAACCCCCTCATCCTCTATCACTTCTACTACTCCAAGAGCAAGAGCATCATTTTCCGGCGCTAGAACTGTGGCAAGATGGTTAGCACGGGAAGAAGTACCAGCCATTTATCTCAATTGAACAGAATGAATGAACAAAGGGAAGTAAGAGGGAAGACGGTGATGTCAATTTTTGACTAACAGGAGAGAATCGAAAATCTGAAGCATCGGAGAAGATGAAGATTCGCAAAATTCTTTTGATAAATCGAAAAAGTGTTCCAATAGAATGGTGTTTCCCCCTATTTATAGGGACATAAATGCCCCAAGCGGGAAATCCAAGAGTCGTCAATCACAATTGATAGGGCATAAAACGGTTCAATCCCCAGGAAACGTATGTCATAATGGCAGTACCTACAAACGACGTTTCGAATCAACGCAACGTTTCGACTCCGGACGGATGCGACGATCTAAAGGCATCGCCGAAGCGTTGCGCCAACGCCTCAATCTAAAAACCTCGTTCAAGGCATGAACAGTCAGATTTCTCCTAGCCATCGACTCGACAAAACCCGCCCGCCGAGCCCACCAAGGGATGACTTCGACAGACGGAGAGACTAACTGTATAGGTCAAAAATCTGACCGTAGCGGTCGACCAAGTTGGGACCTCGCCTAGGTGGCGAAACAGCAAAAAGCACCACGACCAACCTCGGAGTCAGATCATCGACAGTGTATGTCAAGTTAGAATAGTACTCGAATGACGACGAAAATGGTCGTCGCATGAGAGCGCGTTGGTCAAAGAACACTGAGCAAAGTACCGAGAACTATATATAGAAGGGGAATTCTCGGGAAAGGGGGGTTGGACTCTTCCTCTCTACTTTCCTCTTACAATTTCTTATTGTTAAGGATGTAAACTCATTTTTTCTTCTTATGAAGGATAGATTATAAGATCAATAAACTCAGAATGTTCCCACTTTTCATTGATTATTTCGTTATTCAGTTTTAGATCTGAAGTTGATTATGCTTGGCTAAGATTTACCTTTTTCATTATCGATAATTGAAGTTACCAAAAGAGTCCCAAGCTTTTTGGTCAAACAGACCTAAGATTAGTTTCTCTGCATTGTGAATTTTTATCTTCATTTTTTGGAGCCCGGAACTAGTTGCTGCTCGTGAAAGTAATTTTTGTGTAAATTTTCACAGTGGAACTTCCAGATCGTAAGTTGGAATGCATTGTTGCATTTTTAAAAGTGTCTTTTGTTATATTTGTGCACCCTTTACTACTCGCATTATTAACCCAACGACGGGGCGGCTCAATACTATTGGTGGCCTAAAGCTAAACTTCCATAAGAGGCCTTTAATTATTTTTGTATAATATAAAAAAAAAAATATATATATATATATATATATATTATTTGAAATATAATTTTCTAGCCTTTTTAGATGCAAAATTAAGAATTTTTATTTTATAATCAATTTCTTCTAATAGTTATTTTTTAATTTATAATATAGTTAATCCATTCAATCTCTTGCGTCATGGTTGATCTTAAGTAAGATTTTATCAATTTTAATTTAAAACTTTCTTTTAAATTTCTAGTTTGTGATCGAGGAAGACCCGAGACAACTGTTACCATTATTCTATACGCAATATAAGCTATGAAAAAGAATCAAGTATTTTTATTGGATTGAATATACCAATTAGAGTACTATCATTTCTTCTTTTTGGGACTGTATCAAAGATTCACCATTTTTTTTCCTTAAGTTTTGAATAACCGAATTCATACTTTATATTTGGAATATTTAAATTTAATAAATACTAAAAGGATAATATATGCGTACGTATTGAAAATATCAAGAAAAACAAACGTAGATGAAAACTAGTACTAAAAAGTTGGAATAGAAGAACCTGATTCATTAATTTGATTTGAAAATAAATATTTGTTGCTTTCAATATACTTCTGGTAGACTTTTGCTTGATTGACGAAAAATATGGAACAATATGATCTCTTGGAGGCACAAAGAAAAAATATAATAGTAGTAACGTTTGGTGAGAACTGAGAAAGATTGAAAAATAAAATTGAATATTGTGCAAACCAAGAAAGGAAGTGGAAAAGGTTTACATAATATTTAATGAGAAAAAGACTAAAGAAAAAAGAATAATCACTTGATTTCTTCCATAAATTTTGTATTTATATGTGAGGAGCCCATTTTTAAGAAACAAAAATATGTTTTTATTTTTTACCAAAATATGTAATAAGAGTAAAATACTTAATTAAAAAAAATTATAGGGTAAAAAATGGGCTTTACCCAAAAGCCGGCCCTGCCCAACGGCCAACACCATAAAATGACGTTCCCTTACAGCTTGTTTGGATACCATCTATTACTGGGCGGAGCTACCAAACACGATACGAGTTCAGTTGAATCCGCAATGGCGGATCCACATGGGCACTTGTGGGTGCTTAAGCACCCATTAATTTTGACCATATTTGGTAAATTTGCATAGACAATTATAAAAATATTTAGATAAATATTGAGTGAGCACCCATGACTTTAAAATCCTGAATCCGCCATTTGAATCCAGTAGCTGTCGATGCCCCCTTTTTCTAAAGGCGAAATCGGGTTTACGACATTTGGGCGGACAGCTCTATTCCTATTGGGAATTTGGGTTTGAGATTTAGAAGAGTAGCCACCTAATGATTAAGTGCATTAGGACACTAAGAATTTAAAAAAAAAAGAACCAGAGAATGGGTAAGGGCTTGAAATTATCTCAGGGGGAAGGTGTTAGGCACCCCCCCAAGATCCACTAGTGTGGTTCCCGGCCATGTTACAATTGTGACTTTAAAACAAGTAAACATACAAGACAACTTCCACATAACGATTACAAATAGGAATGTATAAAGGTTAAATAAACATGTTGAAGTCAGGGAATAGGTGGTTTCATAGTTGTTTAAAAGAATGTATAAGTGCAGAGAAATAAGGATCAAATAACGAGTGCAAACAATCAGACAAAAGAAGTGAAATGGGCAGAAGTTTAAAAAGAAAATAGTGCTGGAAATTCAAAGAGGTTTTAAATGATTTGAAGAGAAATACAAGGTTTAAAGAGCTGGAAACTGACAGTTTAAAGAAAACAATAACGAAAGTATATAAGGAGGGAGGGGGGTCCTAGGTTTATACATAACATGGATCATCTACGCAACACCCAGTAACCAATTATACGCGTGGTGTTATCGCGTGATCATCATATCCATGTCTACCCTTTCTCACCCCGTTAAGGTATTAAAGCGCGGAATAGTATCGTTACTTATTGCATGCTATTACCCGTCCCGATCCTATCAGTCCCGGAGGCATTGAGACTACTAATCCTAAAGGGGAGGGAGTTGGGGCTTTTCAGAAGTTTTAAAAGGATAAAAGTCTAGGCGACAAACAAAAACACATAATCAAATAGGGGAGAAGCAAACAACAGTTAAGGCTCAAATAGGCCTCCTCACTTAAAGGCAAATATATTGCATGACTTCAAATACTGGTTATGGTCTGAACTAAATTTTAAAGCGTTAGGACAGGCTGATTTATCACATATTTCTCAGATGAGGAGTCCGAATTAGCCTTGTCTGGTTGTAGTTATCAAAGCTGATACAGTTAATTAATTACCTAATGGTTTGCCTAAGTGAGACCTATAAGCATGATATCTAACAGGGCGTACTGATTTTAGAGAAAGGATCACTGGTTTTATAGACAAAAGATCTGCAGATTTTAAACGAACTTATGACTGGTTTTAAACGTATTGATAAAATAGACGAGGCTGATTCGATTGATTATTCCTATAGGCAAGTTATCTAAGCGTTATTAGCTTAAAAACGATTACTGAGATGCAAGAGTCCTATAGGCATGGTATCTAGAATGAAGTTGATTGTTATTAGACCTATGATTGTTTGCCTAATGACAGGTATATGCAGAAGTGCAGAAAAGAAACCTATGATCATGATTTCTATATGCAGAAATGCAGGGGCTTAGAGACAGGATTGCTATATGTAGAGATGCAGAAGGCATGCTGTCTATGTCAATGCAGGAATTAAAAATCCTATAGGCATGTTTTCTAAGATGAGAATGCAGAAATAAATAACCTATAGGCATGTTTTCTAAGATGAGATGCAGAAGTAAATAAGTAACCTATAGGCATGTTTTCTAAGATGAGAATGCAGAAGTAAATAAGTAACCTATAGACATGTTTTCTACCCTTTTTCATACATTCATTCCCATCCCTTTCCACTAATCCATCCCCAATAGTTATTACAAATTATTACAGACCCGAAAAAGTAAAATTACATCAGAAGTTCCAGCTACAACCAAGCAGCCTAATTCAGACTCAAAGTCCAACAATATGAGATAAACCAACTTCCAGGATCAAAACTTCCAAAAGCCTTTCTCATCCTTTGGGTGTGTCAAAGTTCCAAGGAGCTTTATGAACTCCAGGCAATGCTTACACCCAATTACATTGCAGAATTAAGATTATGGTGCAGTGTGGAATAGCCAGCCCTCGAATGTCCAAGTTCAGAGGGAGCTCCAGGTCCTAAAGCAAGGCTCATAAGAGGGGGCAGAACTTAAGAGTCTAAGAATAAGTGTAAGTGCAGTGGGGGGGGGGGGTAGTTGGAAAACCATGACAAGCTGGTGGTCATGCCCAGCAATTGGGAATGCTGGCACACCCCTGACCAGCCTGTCAGCCAAAACTTGGGAGTTAGGATCCATTGAGGATCAGGTTCAGGCCTGAGCGGTAACTTGGATACTGCCAGGCCAAAACCATAACTCAGACACATAGAGGAAAATAGGGGTAGGGATTCACAATAGAAACAGATACAGGGAAAGAACACACATAATTTAATCACTGAACATGCACAGTAAAGAGAACAAGAATGTTGAAACTATAAAGTAAACACATAGAGGTGAGGCAAAAAAATTAAATCAGACATACCAGTTTCAGGGAAAACAGGTAAAAAATAGTAGTCTTGAAAAGCCAATTTGTAAGCAAACAGTTCCAAAAGATCTCAGAAAAGCAGAGTGTTGGGAGAGTATTGAACTCGAAGCAGTATCGTAAGCGTGTAAGTTGAAAGTAAAAGTTTGAGGTATTGAACTTGAAGTGTGTGTTTAAAAGTGTGGAAGGGTAGTCCCTTTTATAGTGCAGAGAAACAAGTAAGAAAGGCAAGGAAATATCATTGAAATCAGTCTCCCTTTGGTTAAGGGATTCTGATTCCAACGGGTAAAAGCCAGTTAAGGAAAGAAAATTTTAATTAAAACCTTTCAAAGTAGCACAAAAGGGGTAAATACATAGAAGTTATTTAAGGAAAACAATCAATAGTACACAGCCATGAAACCAAAATTACAAGTTCAATTGGAATGAACCAAGTCAAGAAAGGTAAAGAGGGTTCAATCGAAGAAAAATCAGTGACAATTCGTCAGCCTTATTAAAAGAATTTCAGAATCAATCATTTAGTTGGTAAAAAACCTTTTGAAAGAGAAATTTCTCATATATAAAGCATACCAATCAAGCAGAAGGAATCGTCAGGTTACTTAGGAAAAAGAGTCTATCATTGAAAACCTTAGAGTCACAAGCAAAAAGAGATTCAAATTCAGTTGTGGACTCATAGTGAGTCTGAAAGCCTAGGGTCCCAAAGTGGAACCCTAATACCACTTGCCAAAGAAACCCCCAAATCCTAGGGTTTCGAATTGAGTCAGACATAGAGGTGAGAAAACAGGTCATTGAAACAGGCTCAGAAGTCTTTTCCAAAGACTGATAAGAGACAAACACACACGATAGAAAGAACACTGATTCAAGGTTATGAGAACACGTTTGAGAAAACTCGGAACTTAAACAAGTTCAGAAGAAAGAGATGATACGAGTTTTAAACAAAAGTAGATGAAATATGCTTAGCAGGAACACAAACAGAGTTTAGTAAAGTGAACAAAATCAAAGAACTCAACCATAAACACATATAGCAAACAACACGGATTAACATGCGAGTACAGGAATAACAACAAAAACAGAAGAATCTTGCATAATAGAAAGAGAAACAAAGAGCAACCTCATGCGTAGTAGAAAAGAAAACATACGAGCCCAACATAGATGATCAAACATAAAGAAAGAACAGAATGAATCAAAAAGATATTTGAAGAAACTTTTTCAGAAACCCTACAATCGAAATTGACGATTTTGAAAGGGAAATTTGGGGAAAACCTTTAAAATGTCAAGTAAAGCCCAGACATATCACAGATCTAAGAAAATAAGCAAGTACAGAACCTCAGACGGCTTAGAGTTGCAGAGAAAATCCTAGAAATGAGAAAGGTCTTAGGAGAGTCAGATCCTGAGTCGAAAAGACTCATATTGCTTGAACATGCCGGAATAATGGCCGGAGAAGCCATAGATCTACAGATCTGAGAAGGATCTGAAGAGGGCCATCGAAGTCGGGCTTCAAACCTTGAATAGCTTAGGTCTGATGGTGAGAAATGATGAGTACAGACCGTCCATGGCCGGAGACGCCATGGATTCTGGTGGAAACATGGTGAGATAAGGTGGGAAACGATTAGGGTTTCGGAGAGGTTCGAGAGAGTTTGAGAGACGAGAGGTTTCAAAGGCGGCGAGTCAGGTGGGAATGAGGGGGATTAGGGTAGTCGTTTAGGTTTAATTAGGAAAGGGCGAGTTATGGCCGTTGATCTTGAGTGATCAACGGTCCAGATTTAAGTGGGTAGGTGGGGAACGGGTTGGGTCGTTTGAAATTGGGTCGGGGGTCGGGTAATTTAGGTTTAATTTGGGGCGGAATTGGGGTCAATTTAAGGTTAAAATTGAAAGGAAATGAGGCTGTAATCGAAATAGAAATGGGCTAAATGTTAAATAGCCAATTTTCCCCTTTTTATTTTATAAAAATAGTAATAATGATTTTAAAAGTAAATTAAAAACACTGAGCCAACAAATACTATATAAATATTAATCTAAAAATACTGGAAATAATTTTATAATTATAAAATGCCATTAATCGTAAAATAGGCTATAATTGCAATTACATGCAATTTAGCTTTAAAAATGCCAAATAAATTTGTAAAAATATACAAAAATCACCTTAATTATATTTTGGTGTAAATATGAGAATAGAAATAAATTATTCACCAAAATGATAATCTTGGGAATAATTATTGGATTTTGTACTGCTAAAAATAGACAATAAATTGATTTTAAAATCTTTAAAAATTAGGGAAAAATACCAACACTCTTGGGCATGCTTATATATGCATGTACATGCTATTTTGAAAGTATTTTGCATATAAAAGTACATAGGGAAAAAATTGGGTATCAACAGTAGCTTTGGTCCAAACTCTGCATTTGTCTTAAGAAATATACATACATACATACATATATATATATATATATATATATATATATATATATATACTCTTTCGACGTATAAAGAATTGATAGTTGTAACGACCTGGCCGGTCGTTGTAAGGATTAATGCCCCAGTCCCCTATTAACTGCATTCCCCGTATTTGTTTCTGCTATTATGAGTTGCCGAGAAGATTTATTTGGAAATTCGGAGAGTTTGGGACACTTAGTCCCTAAATGAGAGTTTAAGGTTTAGAATTTGGACCATAGTCGAAGCAGTGTAAAGACGGCCTCGGAATGGATTTCCGTTGGTTCCGTTAGCTCCGTTGGGTGATTTCGGGTTTAGGAGCGTGTTCGGATTGTGTTTTGGAGGTCCGTAGCTCATTTAGGCTTGAAATGCCGAAAGTTGAATTTTTGAAGTTTCCGGTTCGATAGTGAGATTTTGATATCGGGGTCGGAATGGAATTCCGGAAGTTGGAGTAGCTCTGTAGTGTTGAATGTGATGTGTGTGCAAAATTTCAGGTCATTCGGACGAGGTTTGATAGACTTTTTGATCGAAAGCGTATTTTGAGAGTTTTGAAGTTCTTAGGCTTGAATTCGATGCTAATTGGTTGGTTTGATGTTGTTTGAGGTGTTTTGAGGATTTGTATAAGTTTGTTCGGTGGTATTAGACTTGTTTGTGTTTTTGGTTGAGGTCCCGGGGCCCTCGGGGTGATTTCGGATGGTTGACGGAAAGATTGGAAAATTTGGGTTGCAGCTGAAGTTTATGACTACACTATTATATCCTGTATTTCCTTTGACCTCAGTAGGGCCCTGACCTACCTCGCCACTACCCGACCGAGGTTAGGCTTGGCACTTACTCAGTACCGCTGTGGTGTACTCATGCCCTTCCTGCGCATGTTTTTCATGTGCAGATCTAGGTACTCCCACTCAGACTTATCACGCTTGAGGCGAGGCGATTTGTAGAGACTCCGAGGTATATTTTCCGCGTCCGCAGACCGAAGAGTCCCTTTCTATTCTCAGTACTGGTATAGACCTTTCTGTATTTTTCTCTTGTTGGTAGACATTCTGGAGTTAGAGCTTATTATGTGATCTTTTAGCTTGTGATTCATGGGGTTCCGGATCTTGGGAGTGTTAGTTGAGATTTTGTACTGTTATATGCCAGGCGGCATCTTAAACACTGTTTAACCTTGTTATTTCGGTTTTTAATTATTTTCTTCCGCAATTTTTTTCTTTTTTCGCATTTGTTAGGCTTACCTAGTCGTAGCGACTAGGTGCCTCACGACAGTTAATGGGATCGAGTTGCACGCATGCAACAAGATATATGAAATGGGATCGGGTTGCATGCCTGCAACGAGATATATGAAATGGGATCGAGTTGCACGCCTGCAATAAGAAAGATATAAATGAGATCACTGATTGGTGTTTCTTGATGAAGGTATACATTTTAGAAAGGGCGATGTGTTTCAGTTGAGGATACTTCATTAGTATTGCGGCACTCTCTTGTTGGATCGACTGCTGATATTCGAGTTTGCTTGGAGGCTGAGGCTTCCGATGCAGTTATCACAGTGATTCTTTGAGTGCTCCTGTTTATGTGTCTACACCGGTGGGTGATTCTATTGTGGTAGATCGTGTTCATCGTTCTTGTGTAGTTGTGATTGGGGGTCTTGAGACCCGAGTAGATTTGTTACTGTTGGATATGGTTGATTTTGATGTCATATTGGGGATGGACTGGTTATCACCTTACCATGCTATCTTGGACTATCATGCCAAGACTGTGACCTTAGCCTTACCGGTTTACCTCATCTTGAGTGGAGAAGGACTCCTGGTCATTCTACCCGTAGGGTTATCTCATACATGAAGGCCCGGCGTATGGTTGATAAGGGATGTTTGGCCTATTTGGCATATGTTCGTGATTCTAGTGCTGAGGTTCCTTCTATGGATTCTGTGCCTGTTGTTCGTAGGTTTCCTGAGGTTTTCCTTCAGACCTGTCGGGTATGCCACCTGACAGGGATATTGCCTTCTGCATTGATTTGGCTCCGGGCACTCAGCCCATTTCTCATTCCGCTTGTGGCCGCATCTGCGGTGCTCTATCTGCTTTTGCGGGCCCGCACCTGCGGTCCCCAATCCGCATGTGCGGTTATGACAGGTTCAACAGCTTCAGCTGCAACCTCAGGTGCAATTACATGACATACCATGTAACTCAAACACTTGTAGCAATAACTCTAATCCCATCAGTTGCTCAAAACATCCGAATTTCGATAATAAGCCTTTTATCAAATAAAGCCTCGTTCCAACACTTCCGTATACTACCAATGATAAATGAAACCCATAGGAAGTCATAACCACTCTTAAGGTTAATCATTCGTGAAGCCGCTTCTCTTAACCATTCCCAAAAGCACCACATTCAAAATACCTACCCTGAAGGGACTTCCTGCGAATCCAAAGCCACTACCCTTACCTTCCTAATACTGATATATGGAATCCCATAATGATATAGAAATACTACTAGTCTTGACACCTTCCAGTGCAACCTCGGTTTCTAGCTAAATGAATCAATTCTAATGCATGAAAATAGATTTTCTAAAGTTTTTCCCAAAAAGTCAAAAATCGACCCCGGGCCCACATGGTCAAAACCCGAGGTTCAAACCAAATTTTACAGATTCAACCAAATCACCTAACGGATCTAACCAAATCATAGAAATTCCAATCGAGATCATATGCTAACCAGTCAAAACTTGGTCAATTTCGGGATTCTTGATATAAATTGGTCATTTTCGAGTGGGCTTTGTTCCCCTAGCATTTATTGATATAGTTAAGTAACTTGTTGGCTTTTGGAACAACTATGGGCACGTTCGAGGACGAACGTATGTTTTAGTGGGGGAGGATGTAACGACCCGACCGGTCATTTTGAGATTTTGCACTTCGCTCGCCAGTTCTCGGGCATGACTAGCCCCGTGTGATGTATTATGACTTATGCAAATCATCGACTTTGGTTTTAAGGCAAACCGGATACGATCAAACAATGTTTAACCTTGTTATTTCGGTTTTTAATTACTTTCTTCCGCAATTTGTTTCTTTTTCCACATTTGTTAGGCTTACCTAGTCGTAGAGACTAGGTGCCGTCGCGACAGTTCACGGAGGGCGAACTAGGGTCGTGACAAGTTGGTATTAGAGCTCTAGGTTCATAGGAGTCATGAATCACAAGCCGGTTTATTAGAGTCTCGCGGATCGATACGGAGACGTCTGCACTTATCCACGAGAGGCTATGTAAACGTTAGGAAAGTTCCACTTAATTTTATTTCCTTGTCGTGCGAGATTTTTGACATCACAATCCTAAACTTCGGTCTTCCTTGTTTGATCATATCCGGGAGCGTCAGTTTGAGGACCCTCATTTGCTTGTCCTCAAGGACAAGTTTTTGCATGGCGATGCCCGAGATGTGACTATTGGTGATGACGGGGTATTGAGGATGGAGGGTCGAGTTTGTGTACCCAATATTGATGGGCTTCGGGAGTTGATTCTAGAGGAGGCCCATAGTTCGCGGTATTCCATTCATCCGGGTGCCGCGAAGATGTATCAGGATTTGAGACAACACTATTGGTGGAGGCGGATAAAGAATGATATAGTTGGGTTTGTAGCTCGGTGCCTTAATTGTCAGCAGGTGAAGTATGAGCACCAGAGACCGGGTGGACTGCTTCAACAGATAAAGATTCCGGAGTGGAAGTGGGAGCGGATCACCATGGACTTCGTAGTTGGGATCCCACGGACTTTGAGGAAGTTCGATGCCATTTGGGTGATTGTGGATCGACTGACCAAGTCCGCGCATTTCATTCCTGTGAGTACTACCTATTCTTCGGAGCAGTTGGCGGAGATTTATGTTCGGGAGATTGTTCGTCTGCATGGTATTCCAGTTTCCATCATTTCAGATAGAGGTACTCAGTTCACATCACGGTTCTGGAGAGCCGTACAGCATGAGTTAGGTACTCGAGTGGAGTTGAGCACATCATTTCACCCTCAGACGGACGGACAGTCCGAGCACACTATTCAGATTCTTGAGGATATGCTCCGTGCGTGTGTGATTGAGTTTGGAGGGTCTTGGGGTAAGTTCTTGCCATTGGCGGAGTTTGTCTACAACAACAACTATCAGTCCAGCATTCGGATGGCACCGTATGAGGCTTTATATGGTAGGCGGTGTAGATCTCCGGTGGGTGGGTTCGATCCTGGTGAGGCTAGATTATTGGGCACAGACTTGCTACAGGATGCTTTGGAGAAGGTTAAGGTGATTCAGGATAGACTCCGCACAGCCCAGTCCAGACAGAAGAGTTACGCGGACCGGAAGGTTCGTGATATTTCCTACATGGTTGGAGAGCGGATTCTGCTTCGGGTTTTGCCTATGAAGGGCGTTATGAGATTTGGGAAGAAGGGGAAGTTGAGTCCGAGGTTTATTGTCCCTTTTGAGATATTGAGGCGTGTTGGGGAGGTTGCTTATGAGCTTGCCTTACCTCCCAGCTTGGCAGGAGTTCATCCGGTATTTCATGTTTCGATGCTCCGGAGGTATCATGGTGATCCGTCGCACGTGTTGGATTTCAGTTCAGTCCAGTTGGACAAGGATCTATCTTATGTTGAGGAGCCAGTGGCGATCCGAAGAGTCCCTTTCTCTTCTCAGTACTAGTATAGACCTTTCTGTATTTTTCTCTTGTTGGTAGACATTCTGGAGTTAGAGCTTATTATGTGATCTTTTAGCTTGTGATTCATGGGGTTCCGAATTTTGGGAGTGTTAGTTGAGATTTTGTACTGTTATATGCCATGCGGCATCTTAAACACTGGTTAACCTTGTTATTCCGGTTTTTAATTACTTTCTTCCGCAATTTGTTTCTTTTTCCGCATTTATTAGGCTTACCTAGTCGTAACGACTAGGTGTCGTCACGACAGTTCACGGAGGGCGAACTGGGGTCGTGACAAGTTGGTATCAGAGCCGATTTGTTATTGCTCAGCATGGTAGACTTTGATGTTATTCTGGGCATGGACAGGTTGTCACCCCATTATTCTATTCTTGATTGTCACGCAAAAACCGTGACGCTGGCTATGCCAGGTATACCGCGAGTAGAGTGGAGGGGTACCTTAGATCATACTTCCAGTAGAGTTATTTCATTCCTTAAGGCTCAGCGTATGGTTGAGAAGGGGTGTGACGAGTATCTAGCTTATGTGAGAGATGTCAGTATTGATACCCCTACAGTTGATTCTGTCCCAGTAGTACGGGATTTCTCTGATGTGTTTCCAGCTGACCTTTCGGGCATGTCGCCCGATAGAGATATTGATTTTGGCATTGATCAGTTGCCGGGCACTCAATGCATTTCTATTCCTCCGTACCGTATGGCTCCTCCTGTGTTGAAGGAGTTGAAGGAGCAGTTACAGGAATTGCTTGATAAGGGTTTCATTCGGCCCAGTGTATCACCTTGGTGTGCTCCTGTCTTATTTGTGAAAAAGAAGGATGGTTCTATGCGTATGTGTATTGATTATCGCTAGTTGAACAAGGTTACAGTGAAGAACCACTATCCTTTGCCTCGTATTGATGACCTGTTTGATCAGTTATAGGGTGCTTGTGTGTTTTCTAAGATTGACTTGCGTTCAGGCTATCATCAGTTGAAGATTCGAGAGCCAGATATCCCGAAGACTGCCTTCAGGACTCGGTATGGTCACTACGAGTTCCTTGTTATGTCATTTGGGCTGACCAATGCCCCAGCAGCCTTCATGCATTTGATGCACAGTGTATTCCGGCCATATCTTGACTCATTCGTCATTGTCTTTATTGATGACATTC
Source organism: Nicotiana attenuata (assembly GCF_001879085.1). Taxonomy (NCBI): domain Eukaryota; kingdom Viridiplantae; phylum Streptophyta; class Magnoliopsida; order Solanales; family Solanaceae; genus Nicotiana; species Nicotiana attenuata. The sequence continues at coordinate 36,417 of NW_017672688.1, read as the reverse complement.
TGGTATATTCCCGGAGTCGGGAAGATCATGAGCAGCACCTGAGGACAGTGCTTCAGACTTTAAGGGAGAAGAAACTAAATGCTAAGTTCTCAAAATGTGAGTTCTGGTTGGATTCCGTGGCATTCTTGGGTCACGTGGTATCTAGTGAGGGGATAAAAGTGGATCCGAAGAAGGTGGAAGCAGTGCAGAGTTGGCCAAGACCATCCTCAGCTACAGAGATCCGCAGTTTTCTTGGCTAGGCGGGTTATTACCGTCGATTTGTTCAGGGGTTTTCATCTATTGCAACACCTATGACCAGGCTGACCCAGAAGGGTGCTCCGTTCCAGTGGACGGAAAAGTGTGAGGAGAGCTCTCAGAAGCTCAAGACAGCTTTGACTACAGCCCTAGTTTTGATATTGCCTACCGGTTCGGGGTCTTATACTGTCTATTGTGATGCCTCGAGGGTTGGCCATGTAGCGGTATTGATGCAGGACGATAGGGTGATTGCCTACGCGTCCAGACAGTCGAGGGTGCATGAGAAGAATTATCCTGTCCATGATCTCGAGTTAGCTGCCATTGTTCACGCCTTGAAGATCTGGCGTCATTATTTGTACGGTGTGCCTTGTGAGATTTATACTGATCACCGAAGTTTTCAGCATCTGTTCAAGCAGAAGGACCTCAATTTGCGTCAGAGGAGATGGCTAGAGCTGCTGAAGGACTATGATATCACTATTTTGTATCACCCGGGCAAGGCCAATGTGGTGGCCGATGCTTCGAGCCGCCGGGCAGAGAGTTTGGGGAGTTTGGATTATTTACTAGCAGCAGAGAGGCCCATGGCGATGGATGTTCAGGCCTTAGCCAGCCAGTTTGTGAGATTGGATCTTTCGGAGCCCAGTCGGGTTCTAGCTTGCGTGGTCTCTCGGTCTTCCTTGTTTGATCGTATCCGGGAGCGTCAGTTTGATGACCCTCATTTGCTTGTACTCAAGGACATGGTTTTGCGTGGCGATGCCCGAGATGTGACTATTGTTGATGACGGGGTAGTGAGGATGCATGGTCGACTTTGTGTACCCAATGTTGATGGGCTTCGGGAGTTGATTCTAGAGGAGGCCCATAGTTCGCGGTATTCCATTCATCCGGGTGCCGCGAGGATGTATCAGGATTTGAGACAGCACTATTGGTAGAGGCGGATGAAGAAAGATATAGTTGGGTTTGTTGCTCGGTGCCTTAATTGTCAGCAGGTGAAGTATGAGCACCAGAGATCGGGTGGACTGCTTCAGCAGATAGAGATTCCGGAGTGGAAGTGGGAGCGGATCACCATGGACTTCGTAGTTGGGCTCCCACGGACTTTGAGGAAGTTCGATGCCATTTGGGTGATTGTGGATCGGCTGACCAAGTCCGCACATTTCATTCCTGTGAGTACTACCTATTCTTCGGAGCGGTTGGCGGAGATTTATATCCGGGAGATTGTTCGTCTGTATGGTATTCCAGTTTCCATCATTTCAGATATAGGTACTCAGTTCACATCGCGGTTCTGGAGAGCCGTACAGCATGAGTTAGGTACTCGAGTGGAGTTAAGCACAGCATTTCACCCTCAGACGGACGGACAGTCCGAGCGCACTATTCAGATTCTTGAGGATATGCTCCGTGCGTGTGTGATTGAGTTTGGAGGGTCTTGGGGTCAGTTCTTGCCATTGGCGGAGTTCGCCTACAACAACAGCTATCAGTCCAGCATTCAGATGGCACCGTATGAGGCTTTATATGGTAGGTGGTGTAGATCTCCGATGGGTTGGTTCGAGCTGGGTGAGGCTAGATTATTGGGCACAAACTTGGTACAGGATGCTTTGGAGAAGGTTAAGGTGATTCAGGATAGACTCCGCACAGCCTAGTCCAGACAGAAGAGTTACGCGGACCGGAAGGTTCGTGATGTTTCCTACATGGTTGGAGAGCAGGTTCTGCTTCGGGTTTCGCCTATGAAGGGCGTTATGAGATTTGGGAAGAAAGGGAAGTTAAGTCCGAGGTTTATTGCCCCTTTTGAGATATTGAGGAGTGTTGGGGAGGTTGCTTATGAGCTTGCCTTACCTCCCAGCTTGGCAGGAGTTCATCCGGTATTTCATGTTTCGATGCTCCGGAGGTATCACGGTGATCCGTCGCACGTGTTGGATTTCAGTTCAGTCCAGTTGGACAAGGATCTATCTTATGTTGAGGAGCTAGTGGCGATATTGGACAGGCAGATTCGAAAGCTGAGGTCAAAGAACATTGCATCTGTGAAGGTTCAGTGGAGGGGTCAGCCGGTCGAGGAGGCGACTTGGGAGACCGAGCAGGATATGCGCAGCCGTTACCCTCATCTTTTCACTACTTTAGGTATGTCTCTATGCTCGTTCGAGGACGAACGAATGTTTAAGTGTGGGAGGATGTAACGACCTGGCCGGTCGTTTTAAGAATTAACGCCCCGGTCCCCTATTAACTGCATTCCCCGTGTTTGTTTCTGCTATTGTGAGTTGCCGGGAAGATTTATTTGGAAATTCGGAGAGTTTTGGGACACTTAGTCCCTAAATGAGAGTTTAAGTTTTAGAATTTGGACCGTAGTCGGAGCAGTGTGAAGACGGCCTCGGAATGGATTTTCGTTGGTTCCGTTAGCTCCGTTGGATGATTTCGGGTTTAGGAGCGTGTTCGGATTGTGTTTTGGAGGTCCGTAGCTCATTTACGCTTGAAATACCGAAAGTTGAATATTTGAAGTTTCCGGTTCGATAGTGAGATTTTGATATCAGGGTCGGAATGGAATTCCGAAAGTTGGAGTAGCTCCGTAGTGTTGAATGTGACGTGTGTGCAAAATTTCAGGTCATTCGGACGAGGTTTGATAGACTTTTTGATCGAAAGCGTATTTGGAGGTGTTTTGAGGATTTGTATAAGTTTGTTCAGTGGTATTAGACTTGTTTGTGTTTTTGGTTGAGGTCCCGGGGGCCTCGGGGTGATTTCGGATGGTTGACGGAAAGATTGAAAAATTTGGATTGCAGCTGAAGTTTAGGACTGCTGTCATAACCGCATCTGCGGTTGAGAGGCCGCAGGTGCGGAATCAAGTCGCAGATGCGGCCACGTGAGGGAAGGCCAATTTCCGCAGGTGCGGTAGTTTGAGCGCACCTGCGTGAGCGCAGGTGCAGTAGAAGAAGCGCAGGTGTGGCCCAAGGGAATTTAAGTGGAAATCGCAGAAGCGATCCTTTGACCGCAGAAGCGGTCTCGCAGATGCCCAAATTTGACCGCAGATGCAAAATCCCTGGTTAGAAAAGGGGCAGAATCGAGGTTTAAGCCATAATTCATATTTTGGACTTGGGAGCTCGGGAAATTGCGATTTTTGAAGAGATTTTCACCTGGGCGATTTGGGTAAGTAATTCCTACTCGGTTTAGACTAATTCCCATGTATCTACACTTAAATCCGTCCTTTAATTTCGAGTTTATGGTGGAAAATTGGGGAAAAGTTCTTAGACCTAAGTTTCGAGTTTTGATTGGGGATTTGACATTGAATTTGGATAATTTTGGTATGGTTAGACTCGTGAGAGTATGAGGATTCTGAAAATATTAATGTTACCCGATTCCGAGTTGTGGGCCCGGAGGGCGTTTTGGTTGTTTTACCTAATTTCGCGTATTAGCTTAGAATTTATTTAAGGATTCAGTTACTTGAAGTTATATTTACATTATGCAATTGAATTTAATAGATTTGGACCATTTGGAGTCGAGCACTCGTGGCAAGAACGTGGTTTCGGGTTGACTTTCGAGCCGGTTCGAGGTAAGTGGCTTGTCTAACCTTGTGTGGGGGAAACTCCCCTTAGGATTTGGTTTGTTGATAATTGAATTGCCTTGTACGTGAGGTGACGAGTGCGTACTTGAGCTAATTGTTGAAAATCCATTTTTCTTTAAGTAACTATAATGTGATTCCTTTTTTTTTATGTTGATACTACGTGTAATTTAAGCCTGCTATTAGCTTAGGGAAGCATGTTTAATTGACTTAATTGCCTTACTTGCCCAATTTGCCTTATTTGGATTATGTGCAGCATGCTAGGTTAGAAATATCTGTCTTACTTTGGTATGGAAAATTGAATTGAATTGAATATTCTTCGTGTTGTTGCTGTGTGTTTGCTTTGGGACTACGGGCGATACCCCGATAGATCCCCCCTGCACATTTACATTTGGGGACTACGGATCGAGATTCCGGTAGATCCCCGATTGGACTACGGGACGATGACCGGGAGATCCACTGGACATTTACATTTGGGGGCTACAGGACGGTATCCTGGTAGATCCCCGGTTTGCTGGTATTTACATTTGGGGGCTACAGGACGGTATCCTGGTAGATCCTCGGTTGCCATTTCTGTGTTGAGCTGTATTCTTTCTGCGTTATTTTCTCGGTTGTAATTGTTGTTATCTGTAGCATTATAATGTGTTACTTTTTACTGTTGCACTTAAGTATACCGTCTTACTCTACACTGTTATATCTTGTATTTCCTTTAACCTCAGTAGGGCCCTGACCTTCATCGTTACTACCCGATCGAGGCTAGGCTTGGAACTTACTGAGTACCGCTGTGGTGTATTCATGCCCTTCCTGCGCATGTTTTTCATGTGCAGATCCAGGTACTCCCACTCAGACTTATCACGCTTGAGGCGAGGCATTTTGTAGAGACTCCGAGGTATATCTGCCGCGTCCGCAGACCGAAGAGTCCCTTTCTATTCTCAGTACTAGTATAGACCTTTCTGTATTTTTCTCTTGTAGGTAGACATTCTGGAGTTAGAGCTTATTATGTGATCTTTTAGCTTGTGATTCATAGGGTTCCGGATTTTGGAAGTGTTAGTTGAGATTTTGTACTGTTATATGCCAGGCGGCATCTTAAACACTGTTTAACCTTGTTATGTCGGTTTTTAATTACTTTCTTCCGCAATTTGTTTCTTTTTCCGCATTTGTCAGGCTACCTAGTCGTAGCGACTAGGTGCCATCACGACAGTTCATGAAGGGCGAACTGGGGTCGTGACAATAGTGGTCCAATAAAATAAAACCATAACTTAAATATATCATACGGATGGTCTTTTGGATGTAATGAACAGAGGTCAGGTGGAATGTCCCCCTTGTTATGTGCTCTTTTTGCTGTGGTTATATAAAAGGAAGGCGCCACCTAAAGGCGTAAAATTTTAGAGAAGAAAAATCATAATCCCGAACTTATAAATTTCAAATTCTGAATCCACCTGTGTTATAACTGCAACGAAGTAATTATACGTCCTAACAGACAACACAAGAATATTTTTTATCTTAGCTTGGGAATCCAAGTGTGTGGTTAATTATAAAACATAGATTCAAGGGGGGGGGGGGGTGCATTACACTAAGGGCTGAAAGAAAAACTACTTGTCATTACCCAAATTGCCCCTAAGATATATGTAAAGTACTCTCTCTGTTGATAGGCAATTTAGTCCAAACAAAAATTACAACGGCTATCTACTGGAACATAGCCGTTGGAAGGGTTTTTACACTGATGATGCAAACCCTAGATTAATCCTTGTGGTGACGACGAGAACAAAGTATTTTTCAATAGAAAAAACAAATCCAATCGCTCATATATATACCCATTAATCAACTGAAGAGAGACTCATCAATCAACTCCCTCTCTCTCTCTCTCTCAAGCAACCAGCAAGCGATCTCATTCTCATCATTTCTACATTATATATATTCTGCTTTATTATTGTATAATAATTTTTTCATTTGAATTTGTTAGTCTATAACCTGATTTTAGTTTTGCAGGCTTTGTCAATAAAGTTTTCTGATTCACAACGCAACACAAGATTATCACTCAGCTTCTGTCTTTCTTAGTTTTGTTTTTGTCTTCTTTTTTTTGTGCTAACGAAATGGATGCAGGATCGTACTCAGCCTCATCAAATAAGAAACAATCTCGTTGCCCTCTCCAGGAACAACTTCTTCAACGTAGAAATTCTCGTGAAAATGTATGTCTACTCACCTCTAACTATTCTCTCTAATTGTTAGTATTAATTAATTGTTCCAATTTGTGTAATTAGATGGGTAAAAGGGAATTTTTTTTAAAAAAAAGGAGGAGATGGGTTTTCATTTACTTTGCCATTTTTGCTTTTAATCTGATAGACCCAGGTGCGGATGTAGGCTTTAAGATATGGGTTCGGCAAAACCCAGTAGCTTTGGCCTAACTCCTGTATATGTGTTAGGAAATCCACCAAAAATGTACAAAAAATTCAATTCAAAACAAGTTACTAGCAATTAAGTTCTCTGTCCTAGAATCCATAAATTTCAAATCCCGGGTCCTCTTCTGGATAGACCATTTGAGCTCGAGCATTATTTAGCTTGATTGATTATGCCCTCTTTTCTTGTGTCAATTTCTGTTTTTTATTTTTCTTTGGGGGGAGGAGGGGGTGTTTGAAAGTTACAAGCTCTATTTTTTCATTTCTTTTGGATGAAAACATGAATATCTCACCAACTGCCTTTTTCTTGTTTTGTGTAACAGTTGGATAGGTTTATTCCAAATCGATCAGCGATGGATTTCGACTATGCACATTACATGCTGACAGAGGCCGGAAAGAAAGGTAAGGAAAACCCAGCTGCCAGCTCTCCCTCCAGAGAGGCATACAGAAAGCAGCTTGCAGAAACCTTCAACATGAACAGGTCGCGCATTCTGGCGTTCAAGAACAAACCACCCACTCCTGTTGAGGCAATTCCTAATGAGTTTGCCTCTGTTCAACAACCCAAATCTGCAAAACCCCGTCGACACATTCCTCAGGTTGGAAACATAATCTGCACCAAAGATTACATTTTTATCTGTTTACTATATGACAAGTTTTTAATGGTTTCTTTCAATTGGTTTATATGCAGACCTGTGAGAGGACATTGGATGCTCCAGATATTATGGATGATTACTATTTGAATTTGTTAGACTGGGGCAGCAGCAATGTTCTTTCTATTGCTCTTGGCAGCACTGTATATCTGTGGGATGCATCTGATGGTGCTACTTCAGAGCTGGTCAGTATTGATGAGGAAAATGGCCCTGTTACAAGTGTTAAATGGGCTCCTGATGGTCGACATATTGCTGTTGGTCTTAACAATTCTGAAGTTCAGCTTTGGGATTCTACAGCAAATCGACTCGTATGTTCCTTTAAATCTTGTGCTTTTATTGTTTTCACCTAATATTCTTGCTGCTAATATTTATGCTTTCATTTGTTGGTGCAGCTGAGAACTTTGAAAGGTGGTCACCGATCCCGAGTTGGTGCTCTAGATTGGAACAACCACATTTTGACAACAGGTGGAATGGATGGTCAAATCATAAACAATGATGTGAGAATAAGATCACCTATTGTTGACACTTACCAAGGCCATGATCAAGAAGTCTGTGGTCTAAAATGGTCAGCTTCTGGCCAGCAATTAGCTAGCGGCGGAAATGACAACTGTCTCAACATATGGGACAGTTCAATGGCTTCTTCAAACTCTACAACACAGTGGCTTCACAGGCTTGAAGATCATACAGCTGCTGTTAAAGCCTTAGCTTGGTGTCCTTTTCAGGGTAACTTATTAGCCTCGGGTGGTGGTGGAAGTGACAGGTGTATTAAGTTCTGGAATACACACACTGGTGCCTGCTTGAATTCTGTTGATACAGGATCTCAGGTTTGTTCCCTTATATGGAACAAGAACGAACGAGAGCTACTAAGTTCTCATGGTTTCACTCAGAATCAGCTTACTCTTTGGAAATACCCTTCAATGGTAAAGGTAGCTGAGCTTACTGGTCACACCTCAAGAGTACTTTTCATGGCTCAGGTAAATTCTTGTGATCTTTGTACACATTTCTTGTGCAGTCAGTGCTTGTTATTTATTTTCTTGTTTATCGGTTTTGCAGAGTCCAGATGGCTGCACAGTTGCATCTGCAGCTGGAGATGAAACTCTCAGATTTTGGAATGTATTTGGGACTCCTGAAGTTGCAAAACCTGCACCAAAGGCAAACCCTGAACCATTTGCTCACCAAAGGCAAACCATGATTCGCTGAATGACAATGGAACAAACATTACATGCCTGGTGATTTCTGTACAGTCTTATCAATACAAATAATACTGGAGCAAAGACTGCTGACTGAAGAAGGCAACTGTGAATTCATTTCTAACTTAACAATCTGTATTAGATCCTAGACCAGATCAACTGCTGTATGTAGAACATATTTTTATTTTATTTTTTATTTATGATCAGCAAGATCAGATTTGTCTGCGACAATTTGGACCTGATCTCACCTATAGTGACAAAGGGCCTGTCCAGAAATATTACCTTCAATTCCCCTTGTACAGTTACCGGATGATAATTCAGTATTTCTCAATATAAAAACATGATGATTTTGAAACTATTGAAGGTTTGTTATCCTAGATGCAATTCAACCGACTCTTTATCGCCTTTTTTCTTTATTAGTGAAACTTCGAGTTACTCAGCCTTTGATCATATTTTTTGTTAAGTAACTAGTTTATCTAAATTTCCTCCCATCTAAATTAGCAAGTATCCTCCCAACTTTCATTTACAGGTCCCCGTCGCCTTTTCTTATGTATTTTCCCACACTTGGCCTTATTTTGCATTTGGCTTTTTAGCTTTCATCTGGAATCACAAACGAAAGGAAAATGAAGGTAAAAGCGTTTTCTGTATGAATCTCTCATTTTCGTAAAATTTAACCTATACCCACTTTTTAAAAAAGTTTTAACCTGTACCCACCATTTAAACAACTTCAGGCCTCTTTCTCCTCCTCCTTCTCCTCCTTCGTTTCTGAATGCTGAAGATTGAGATATTGTTATGCGACCCTGATGATTCATATATGTTTGTCATGTTCAGTTTGGTCTTATTCACAATAATTTACCTCTTAGATATTTTAGCTTTACAGGCACATTGGTTTTTGGTTCTAATTTATCTGAAGTAACTTATTTTCATGTCGAAAATATTTTGCATTCTTTAATCTTTGAAATGAACAGCATCAATCGCTGCTATCTATTAAATTCATTGTTGTTTTTAGAACTTCAGCATTCTTATTAGAATGCTGAAGTAAGAATGCTGAAGTTCAGCAAATATAAACAAAAACTTCAGCTCCTAGAATGATGAAGTTCAGCAAATACAAAACAAACTTCAGCCCTGAAGTTCATCACAAACAGAACAAAGCTTCAGCTAAAACATGCTGAAGTTCAGCAAATACAGAACAAAGCTTCAGCTACTAGAATGCCGAAGTTCAGCAATTATAAACAAAAACTTCATCCAACGCATGTTGTTTTATTGAACTGAAGTTTGCCATTTGCAATATGAACTAAAGTTTGTGTGATTGCCTTTGCAAGTCAGGTCAAACTTCATGCAAAAATATCTGAAGTTTGCTACACTTCAGGCAAAAATTTTTGCTACTTCAGGCCGGTATGCCTGAAGTTACGCGAAAAGTGAGTACGCTTGCAATTTTTTTTGCAAAGCGGGTATAAGTTAAAACGTGACCCAAAAAGCGAATATAGATGCAAATGCCCGCTCATTTTCCTTCACTCTTGGCCTTGTTAGCATGGGCCTGGCGACGGAGCCAAGATTACAAGCTTATGGGTTCGGGCTTCTATCGTTTCAACTTATTGGGTTCTAAATTCATAATTTATACATATTTTAATGGATTTTTAAGACAATACAAGGTTCATCAAGCTATTGAGTTCGGCTGAACCCACTCCCGCACTCTAGCTCCGCCCCTGCCTATAAGATCATAACTCCATCAATTCGATTTTTTTTGGAAATTCAACTGCTGCTGCTGCTTGACTGTGACTCCTTCATATTCTAATTTTCTGCCAGAGTAGGGTGAAAATCCACTATAGGTTGAGTTTACAACAGAAGGAAAGCCAAATTAATATACATAAATGATTTATCAATGCATGTTTGGTTCATTCATGGGGCTGTTGCTGCTCCAAACCATACAGTCAAGCTTTATAGCCACCAACTTACCATTCTTTAAATCTATTCACCTTGCATCCAGCATATCTGTAAGAGCAGTACTATCTCAAGTTCCACCTAAATATAAATTCATTTCTCGAGTCTAAATTTTCCTTGCCAACCTTCATTCCATGGCTTCAAGGACAAGATAAGCTACTTTATCCAGGAAACTGATTCTGAAGTTCAAGTAGGTGAAGACATTGGTGACAGCTCTCCGCATTGCTCTACCTCACAATCCAACCCAGTGAAACTATAGCGAGAAACATTACTAATTATAGTACAAGGAACTACAAACTTCGTAGGAGTATGTTGCATTGTTGGATTACATACAAACTGCACCTCCAGATACATGTTGTAAGGCTACAAATTTCCGACAAAACTCAGGTATCACTACCATTGGAGTTCAAAAAAAGCAAATGAAAAAACAAAAAAATTGTATGATATAGCTCACAAAGGGGAGCAAATGGTTCACATACAGAAGACGATTCTTCACCCTTCACACCTCCAGTCCTTGTGTTTATACAAGTTCTAGGGACAATCATGTAGATATGCGTCTCATGTAAGTATCTTCATGCACAAAAACTGGTTCCTGACTGGTCTGTGGAGGAATTTGTGGGTGTCCCATCGCAATGCCACCTTGACTTGGTACTGGTGGATGCCATGGATCGTTGATGTTCTTTGCAGATACCAAGGAAATATAATAGATGATTCCAAGAGCAACACTGGCAAGGGACAAGACAGCAGCTCCAGCAAATACTCCAGGCTTTACAACATAGCAATAGTAGTTGCCAAAGTAAAGGCTCTCTTCACCATGCTGATCATTCAGTGCTGCGCCCGTCAGCAATAAGAGAAATGCTATGACGAATGTAAACCTGCATTAGCGGCAAGTTTTGGAGACCTTTATTTAGGCTTCTTCAGATGGTAAGTAAAATCTAATTGATCCACTGGCTCCACCAGAGAAATAACCTTTGATAATGCAATGACCAAAATAAATGCAAAATTAGAAGAAGAAAAAACTGTTGCTTTGAGGGGAAACGACATCTCAAGATCCAGATAAATTTTGAGGATCAAAGTCATCAGCTAGACCACATTTCTGGACTCACAGCAAGATATCTTCTGACCTAATAGTCTAATACATACAGCAAAGATTAACCTACAAGGACTACTTATAAAAGAAGAAAAAAAAAAAGATTAATCTACAAGGACTACTTATCAAAAAAAAAAGATTAATCTACAAGGACTACATACCCAGAAGTTTGAAGAGGTTGAGGATGAAAAAAAGGGAGGAGAGAAAAGGAAGTAGGCTCCTGCCCATTCCCCATGCACATCACTACCTTAAAGCTTCTTGCATTTGTAGAACCAGCAAGGTACTATCGGGTGATGAAATGTTAAAGGAACGAAGCATCCCGCAGGGTCTGGGAAAGAGCCGCACCCCAAGGGGTGTGATGTAGGCAGCCTACACGGCTCGAACCCGTGACCTATAGGTCACACGGAGGCAACTTTACCGTTGCTCCAAGGCTCCCCTCAGGGTGGTGAAATGTTAAAAACAATATTTACATAAACAGAAGTTAAATCCTAAACTACCATGAACAAGAGGTAGCTTGAGTCCGAAACGCGGGTACGTCTTCAATGAAAGGCTTCGACTGTTATATATTTTTAATCGGATTAATTACTGTCCTTTAAAAGAGGGGGGGAAAAGGCCAATACCGTTCAATACTCATATCCACTAGCCACAACAAATGCTAAAATCTTGATACTTCCAAGAATTACAGAAAAAGTTTGTAAATGCAGTTGTTACAAGTACATGAGCCAGCATTACAAATGTAAGGCGTTTTTTTTGTCTTCACCAACGTTGATAGATATTTTATCATACTTCTATATATAAGACAGAATAGGTCTAACCTTCTTTGGTCAAGATTTGAACATCCTAAAGTAAATATCAGAAAAATTTAAAATAGTGATTGGTTTAAATTAATAGTGATGTCAAATGGCTTTTTCCTTTCTCAAAAATTACAATAAAAATGGTGATGTGAAATGGACAACATCGCAGAGTAAGCTTGTCAAATTCTGAATGTGGGAATAACAAAGGTCTATTTTGACTTTGGCTGCAAATATATAAGGTCTCTCTTCCCAACACAAAAAGGCAGGAATTCCGTAGAAACTACAGGACAACAATTATCTGCTATTCGGGTCAGCCCAATTACAATGATATGAAGAAACAAATAAATACCTTTTGATCTAAATGTATTGCAATAATGACTACTGAACTTGAAATTAGTTATTAGTTCATAACCAACTTACCAGGATACAACAAAACATAGTAGTGCTAGTGACTGATTAGATCCTGATTGATATTGACGGCAACAGACACATCCACTTGCTACGTTGACAATTATTTGAGCAACCATAAGAGCCACAGCAGCAGCCAATCCAAGGCCCAGTGCAGGACTCCTTGGATATACACATTCTGAAGGAGAGGGAAACTGGACCTGAGAACCCTGAAGAATAATTGAATAGTACTATGAATTAGTCATGCCGACTCTCTATGCAAGGATAACGCAAACTCTCTTTACCCCTATATTCTAAGGACTCAAAATTCCCAACAGCAAACATGAAATGCTAGTAACTTTAATCCTGTGACAATCCTTAGCGAACGAAATTCAGCATGCAACCAAACAACCATAAAAGATCTGTTTTCTTAGTCCGTGATTCCATGTGCGCTCTCTCCATCTACCAAGCCCACCTTATAAAACTCCTCCAACGTATTTATGAATGGTAGCAGGGCAATGGGTGATATGATCTGAAAGCCAATATAAGTAAACAATCTCCTCCACTCTCCACTGTTATGTGCCAATTGTCCCATATGGATCAAAAAGGAGAAATACTAACGGATTTATAGGCCAAATGGGCTCTCCCACCTAATAGATTAGTCTTTTGGGTTGGATTCTCCTGTTTGGTCTATAACATCCCCTAAAAATTTTAAAATTCCCTCCGCCCTAAAATACCTCATCCATAGGCCTGTTGTATGGGATGGGGGAGAAAGTCAGCAGGTTGTTACTCCTGGAAGAGAGTGACGCCCAAGGTGCAATTTCTGCCCAGGTTTGAACATTCAGAAACCATGTAAATTCAGCTGAATGTGCCCAGACTGAACCCAAAGAGTTTTGCTAAGACGAGCAATTTAAACATAAGAATCCAGGCTTTAACAGTTGCACTAGAAATGATGTGGGTTTGCTTAAATTGGCAATCACATGAACGCTAAGTTCTACTAGGAACAAACATTGCAAGAGCAGAATGGAGTTTCAGCTCAAATTTGACCGCACCTAATTTCCCTAAAAAAATTGAAACTTTAATTTCGTGGGAGCAGCTTGGGATGATATCCTTACAGCTGATAATCAGAGGACCAGCAAGAGACCATATGGAAGCCTGGTGTTAATTGTCCATAGCGAATGGAGAGGAAGTAAGTTCACCAACCATTACTCCATTTTTTCCACCACCAACAAAATGTAGAATGTGCTGCTTAACTCATTTGGATTAACTAGGAACATAAAACCACAAAAGTAAAGCAGCTTCTCATTATTAAAGTTCCCCTTATTTTGTGGCGACGATCCAATAACAAAGAGAAGGGCAGAAAATGTTATTTAACCCTCCATTTATTACTCCCTCCGGTCCACTTTAATTGATAATTGATTTTTTGGTTGTTTTCATATAGATTAAGGAATTCACCTTTTAGCACTAATTAACAATAAAATTGACCATATTAACCTTAATTTGTTCATTAGAAATACAACAAATACTCCTAGGCTCTTTACTCCAAGGGCAACTTTGAAAAAAAGAAGTTAATTCCTTCTTGCTATCTGAAAAAAATCAAATAATATGGACCGCAAAAAAAAGGCCAAAAAATAAATTAAATTGGACCGGAAGGAGTAGGATTCTTTGTTTTAGACTATAACATTTGACTGATTTTTTGAATTACAAGATTAACACGATGGAAGCATTCGCATAAGCAGGTCAATTGTAACAAAGATTTGAACTTTATTAGATAGCAGAGTATACCCATAACTATTTTCCAGATTAAACCATTTCAGACTGAACACCAAGCTAATCAGATGATAGTAAAAAGGAAGGGAACAAAACTCGATATGAAAAAAGAAAAAGAAAAGGGAATAATGGGTTTTTACTTAAATTACCTTAATTCTAGTGGCCTCAGCAGCAAAACCAGTAACAGCAGATAAAAGCCCTAGAAATCCCACAACACCACAAATTACTAACACCTTCCTTTCCATGGCCTCTTTCTCTCTTGTTTATCTACGCCAAAAAAAAAATCACAGAAACTGTCGGTGAGACACACAAGAAATGCTCTCTTTGACTGTAACTTGAATGGAATAAAAAAGGAAGAAATAGTTTTATTTCTGGAAGCAGAAGAAAGGGGGGGAAAAGTGTAGTGAAGTAGAGACCAAGCAATGTAAAGATTGTGAACTGGGCGAAAGTTTGTCACACAGTCGAGACAATGACAAGTGACGATATAGGAGAGAAGGTTATGGAATTAAATGTCAGTACTTTTTTTTTAAGACAAAAGTACTGACAATACAATAAAGGGTTAGAAATCAAACAGTACTTTTCCAAGATGGAGTAATAAATTAACAGCTGCTGCCTACTTGTAAATTCAAAATAGTAGAACATTTTAAAATTATGTAAAACAATTATTATGTCTTATTCACAAATAAATCAAAATTAATTAATAAATTCACATAAATTAAACTGGGGAGTATACAAATTCTCACTAATTTATTTTTAAACACTTTTATAAAAATATTGTAAGTGCGCCTTCTTTAAACTAGTGCAACAAATATGTGAGATACAGCATCAAAACAAAAAAAAAAGATTACTAGTTATGAGATAAGCTATCCCAAGATTCAAAATAGTACCGGGATAACTTATATTTGCCATAGGGTGGACTAACAATCCCAGAATAAAGCATCAAGATTGACAATCTCAAAATTAATACAACAAACCAAATAGTCAATAACAAATAATATTAGAATAACAAACTCGGCATAATTAATTACAGTATAACTAATCACAACATAATTTATCTTCAAACCAAAGTGACCCATAAAAGAAAAAGCTACAGGTATATTCAGACTTTGGAACTTTTCAGTCAATTATGTGCTCGTCACAAATTAATGGACATTAGATTATATGAATGCCATGTATCAAATCTGTTTCATTCAAATCCATTTTCATAAAGCACTATCTTTTAGTAGTAATTAGTCATCTATAGATACCATTTGCTATATTACGGATTATAGATACCTTTTATGTGGTTATAAGATGTATTTGATGTATTTAAGCTATTGTATTCATGAATACAGTAGCAAAAATAGGCGTGAATCAGGGAAGTCCAGCTAATCAGTTGTTGTATTCGAGTGTATTCGACTGTGATGACCCAACCCGTCGTCACGTGAGTTACCGCCTCGTTTGCCCCATTTTCTATTTCTTTATGCTTCATTACCAGTGTTGGGTGTGAACGAGTTGATTTGGATTGGTTCTAGAAGGAAATGAGACGCTAAGTCTCTTTAAGGAAGGTTTGTTTTGAAAAAGTCAACCGGACATTGACTTCTGTGTTAGAGGGCTCGGATATGAATTCCGATGATTCGGTTAGCTTCGGGGGATGATTTGTGACTTAGGAGTGTGATCGGAAGTAATTTTGGAGGTCCGGTGTAGAATTAGGCTTGAATTGGCGAAGTTAGTATTTTGGTGAATTCCGGTTGATAGGTGAGATTTTGATCGGAGGGTCGGAATGGAATTCCGAGAGTTGCAGTAGCTTCGTTAGGTGATTTGGGATGTGTGTGCAAAATTCAGGTCATTCGGAGGTGATTTGGTTGGGTTTTTGATCGAATGCGTATTTCGGAAGTTTTTGAAGAACTTAAGCTTGAATTCGATGAGAAATGATGGTTTAGTATTGTTTGAGGTGTTTTTATGATTGGAACAAGTTTGAATGATGTTATAGGATGTGTTGGTGCTTTTGGTTGAGGTCCCGGAGGCCTTGGGTGAGTCTCGGGTGGTCAACCGGACCATTTTCTAAGTTAAAAAGCTGCAGATTTCTCATTTCAGGTGTTGCAGAGAATTTACTCTTCGCGTTCGCATAAAGAGTCACGCGCTCGCGAAGAAGGAAATTGGGAGGCAGGTAATTTGCTCTACGCGTTCGCGTTCGAGGGTCCACGTTCGCGGAAGGTCGGAGGATTGTGCTTCGCGTTCGCACCAGCCCAATCGCGTTCGCGTATAAGGAATAGAGGGCCAGCGATGATTGGCCTTCGCGTTCGCGTATGAGGGGAAGGTTGAGCATCGCGTTCGCGGGGTTAGTCTCGCGTTCGCGTAGGTCTACTTTTGGAAAATTAAATGTTGTGCTTCGCGTTCGCGAGGCAATAGTCGCGAACGCGATGAAGGATTTCAGGCCTGGGCAGAAGGGTTTTAATAATATTTCATCCGCGAACCAAGTCTTATTTCCACCATTTTTGAGCAACCTTGAGAGCTTTTGGACAGGAATTGAAGAGGATTTCGACGGGGATTGATTGGAGGTAAGTCCTATGAACTAAAAACACGTTTTTATTGTGAATTTAGACTGAAAAACCAAGGGAATAAGGAGTTAGAATGGAGGTTAGGGATTGAAACTTAAGAGAGTTAAAATGGGGATTTGAGGGGTCATTTGGATTCTGATTTTGGTAATCTTTATACGTATAGACTCGTGGCGAGATAAGGAATCCGTTGATGTTAAATTTTCTGATTTTCGAGAAGTGGGCCCGGGGCTTGGGTTTTGCTAATTTCGAGATTTCAGCTATTTTTTGATTGGTTTCGCTTGGGTATTGTTCCATTGGCATATTGTGACGTATTCGTTGTGGTTTTGATCAGATTCGGCGCACGAGGAGGTCGATTCGAGAGGCAAGGGCATAGCGAACTAGGATTTTGGCCGGCTTGAGGTGAGTAATAGATGTAAATGTTGTTCTGAGGGTTTGAAACCCCGTGTTTGCACATCGTAGTGCTATATTGAGGTGACTTGCACGCCGGGTAGCGAGCGTGGGGTAGAGCACCGTTGGAAATTGTGACTTGGTCCGTCCCGGTAGATGAACATACTGCGTATTTGACTGAAATTCACTTATTATTATTTTAATTGAGCTGCTTGCTATATTTGGGCTTCGTGCCAATCGATTAAATCCTTCAGGGATTGTTATTACTGGTTTCTTACCATTTCTACATATCTTTGAACTCAGTCCTAGAATTTAATACTGTTTTGCAAACTCAGCCACTTTTTCTCAAATTAGAAACTTAATTAATATTTTTTTAAATGAAGTTTGGGCTAAATATTTCTATATTAGTGTGCCCGAGAGGCTTATGTGATTTTGGACTGAGTATGGGATCGGGCTGCGCGCCGCAGCGGTATGATATTGATATTGATATGAGGTTGAGGGCCTAGTTGATGCCACGATATGGCTTATTATTGCACTTGGGCCGTAAGGGGCCCCTCCCGGAGTCTGCACACCCCCAGTGAGCGCCGTCGACGATAAATAAATGGAGCGGGCTGCACGCCGCAGCGGGTACTGGAGAGTACCGGTCTATGTGTTGCATTGCGTATTTTGATTGTCATTTACTTATTTATCTGTTGTGATATTTCTATAATTGCTTTCACTGATTTATTGATTTTATGCTACTGGGTTCAAGTTGCTGTATTTATAGAATTACTTTGTGCCTATTTAGGATTTCTTATTCTCAGCCTTTATTTATGTTTATTACTCACTGGGTCGGAGTACTCACATTACTCCCTGCACCTTGCGTGCAGATCCAGGTACTACTGAGGCTGAGTGAGGACTTCTCTGCCTAGCATCATATTTGGGGAGTTTCAAGGTAGTTGCATTTGACGTTCGTAGTCCTGATCTTCCTTTTATCTTATTTATTTTATTTCCGCATTTCTAGAGAACGATATGTAATAGGTTGATACTCATGTATTAGAGGCTCAGACTTGTGACACTGGATTCTTCGGGCTGTGTAGTTAATTTACATTTTGGGATTTCTGCATGTTTAAACTCTATTCCCGGATTTTAGTATTTTGACTTAGTAATTATCTGTGTTAATTAATTCATGAACTGGTTAAAATGGTTAAGGTTATTTAATTGGTCGGGCTTGCCTAGCAGTGTGTTGGGCGCCATCACGACCGGGGTTGGGGTCGTGACATCGACTGTATTCATGGAGTGAAACATGGGATTAAAGCTGGACAGATTATTGTATTCGACTGTATTCACGGCGTAAAATAGGGGACTACACTGTTTTTAAAACGGAAAGTGAATCAATTAACACAATAGACTCCTAATATAACTCAACAAACTCAATTATAACACACAAATTTTGTTTTTTCAGTTATAAAAAAGATTCTCAACCGAAAAATACCCCAAAAACATAGCAATCTTCAGAGAAATTATATAATACATCTGAATACATAAATTATATTAATTAAAAAAAAACTTATGGATACATACATGACATATAGCGAGATAGTGAATACAATGAAATACATAGAATACAATGGGATACATTGAAATACAATGAGAAAAAAAGACAGTGAATACAATAAAATACATGGAATACAACGAGATACATTGAATTACAATATAAAAAAAAGATAATGAATACAATGAAATACATGAAAATACATTGAAATGGTATCTATACATGGCTAATTACTACTAAAATAGCTCCAGTCTCCCTGAACCATCTACGAGCTCGGTTAACTTTTGTGAAGCAGCAGCTAATCTCTCCTCACTTTTGCAGAACGCAGATCTCATATACCTCCTGTGGTAGCTAATAGCGGTCGAAGAAAAGTCCTCTAATGATGACGAATTGGTATGGAAGAATACACGGTCTGGTACAGCCACCACCCCAGCTTGTTTAATCAATTCCTCCACAAAATCAACCTGGAATGCCTTGAGGTGATCACTACCACAATTTAAACATATAAAGAACGCCAAAATAAAATGCTTTGTCAAGTTCTTACAGGCCAACCGAAAAAGAAGTTCTTACAGGCCACGCTGAGACGTAAAAGCTTTATCCAAAGTATGAACCTATTGCTGGTACAACCGGTCGGCAATAATCACTCAATGTACTACTCCGATCCAAAATTCGTAAAGAGCTGAAGAATTCCAATGGAAGGAGGAGGAGATCTGAAATTTTAATGGGATGGGGGAAGAGAATGGGATGTATCAAAGTAGAGAGAAAAAAAAAAGTGTAGCTGATTAGCGTATTCAGTGGCTTAGGGCTAGGAGGTAACCAAAATTAAATATTTTGCTATAACCCTTAAAAGGTATCTATAGAATATAATTTTTTTAAATGATATTTATTTAAAATAAATAAGGTGTTAACCTTTGCTATAGGAGATAAAAATTACTACAAAGTATAACCAATTTTCTACAGCAAATTAGAGATTTTCTAACATAAAAGGTCTTCTAAATCTTTCAGTTATTCATACAGAAGGTACAAGTCTTTAATCAAAATAAAAAGATTTCACGACAAACACCACATCCAAGGTAAGTTAAAAACTTTTAAAACTCAAATAAATAAATACTCTGTTTGATAAAACAAATGAAAATAGAAATTCAAATTAAAGTTATGTTTCATTATCTTCTTCCCTTAATCGCTAGCCTAGAAACGTTCCCTCCAAATTCTCGGGGTGATTGATTTGCACAAAAATTTTTAATGCCACTATTTAAGTTTTAACCCTGTTTAAAATTTGGCCACAAGTCTTAAAATTATTCACTTACAACCAGCATATATAGTAATTTGTTAGTTACTTCGAAGCCACATAGGCTACGAATAAAAGTCTTTCTTTTCTAACCTTTTATTTCTTTTTCTTATGAAATTGCTTTGTTATTTAGGCAGATTATCTATCTATCTATATCTATTTATATCTATATTATTATAAAAGCATGAATAATTTTTGCTAAATATTGAACGACTAAATTACCTAAATATTGATCGACTTTTATGCCCTTAAATATTTGTATAATTTAAGGATCTAATTATAAATTACCTAATTATGAAATTCTTTTTCGATTTAAACTACACATACACCGGCCCTACAAAATTAATCCTACTTGGATTAGAAAGGACGTCCATAATTCCATTCCTTTTTTATATGCAATATGCTTATGCATATTTTGTGATTTGTTTTATTTAAGGGAATAAGAAAGAGAATATAAAGGGAAAAAAAGTTTGTGTGCATTCGTGCTAGGAGATGTGAATTTTTTTTTTTTTTTTAAAAAAGAGGTGAAGTGAATAAAGGGTAAAATAACTCTTTTACTTCAAGTTATAACCTTTATCTCTGACTCCATAATTCGTATTTTGTGATTTGTTCGTATGGTTTTATTGGTATCTGATAAAAATTGAGTCATTATATGCTGAAATACAAAGAAAAAAACCTAAATAAAAAGCTTAAAGTTTTGACTAAACCAACCATAATTAATTAAATGATTCATCTTCAAAGCCTAAAAGTTTGCATATAACTAATTATTTAGAATTCAAAGGTTCTTAAACGCAGTAAAGTTTTGCTATACCTTCGTCATTGATGAAATTTTATACCTTAAAAAAAAGTATTCCCTCGAGTAAGTAATAGATGAGTTTTTCATGTACAAGAGACTTTTTATATGTACAAGTCTTTCCGAAATTCATAGTAAAGATAACTAAAGAGACATACTCCTATCTTTATAACTCTTTCTAAAACCAGTCGTATTCGGCTAAGAACAAAGATAGAGAGGATACAAGCATGACGAACTATACCAAGTATGGGAGCAAGGAGACAAACATGCCTCCTTACATTAGTTTGATGAATGAAAGCAAATTAAAGTTTATGCAGTTAGATTTTTACTCCTTTAATTTCTATTTTATAGTTCAACTAAATATGTTCTGAATATTAATGCGGTTAAAAATATTACTATTGTTTACACAAAGTTTCTACTAAATGACAATATTCTATAGACGACGTGGCAACGCACGTCTATAGAGACTAGTATACTATATTAAAAGCACGAAGGCCCTTAACGAAATATCATTCGCCTTTTTTTACCCTTAAATTTTAATTTTATATTGGACAAGATTGTCATTTAAATATCTTCTAATATTTAGAAGTTTTAAATCAAGTAAAATTTTACTTATGAAAGTTGTTCGCTCAAAAAATGTTACACATCTTACGAGTACAAAACAATATAAATAAATCCCGGGATAATCATAGCAAATCGTAATAATCCGTTGGACCAATTGAAAGACATGAAAATAAGAACTCACGATTAGGGGGAGAAGCATTAGAAACCTTTATTGATAATATTTGTTTGGTCTGCCTCTCCATGGAGAGGTTCAGAGCCTTACAATGGTATTTTCTCTTCCCATAAGAGGGGTATCTTTTTTCGTTTCTCTCTCCTCTCACTAGTGGTCGAGAAGCAGCCCCCTTTTCTGGGGTTTCCTCTCTTGGTATTTATAGCTGTGAGCTTCGTGAGCTGGCGATAAGTGGCCGTAACCACGTTGATATCTCGCCTTTTGTATTGGCGCGTAGGCCAGGGCCTTGTCGACCGAGCTAGAGGCGGGTTGAACGTCGTCAATCCTGAGTGTTCGTGCCGTTAATTAATCATGAATTAACTTAAAACGGGATTAGCCTCGTTAATTATCGTGGGATCAGATTTTGACCCATACAGTTAGTCCCTCCGCTTATTGAGGTCGTGTTTCGGCCGAGCTCGATGAGCGGACTTCATCGATTGTGATTTGTAAACAACTCGAATAAGGGAGTCGAATTATTGGCGGCGGTGGCCTTAACCGTTTACACGTTGGAGATAGCTGTAGCCTTTCGTATATTGAGGATGGCCGTAGCCTTTTATATATTGGAGATGGCCGTAGCCTTTTATATATTGAGGATGGCCGTAGCCTTTTATATATTGGAGATGGCCGTGGAGAATGAATATGCGCCGAGTACGTATTTGGTCGTCCAAAATTTTAACGGCGTTCGGCACATTCTTTCGGTGTTCATAGGTCGTAGCGATTGTTCTGACGGCGGTACGCTGGCGGATGGTCGAGAAGCCGCTTTATGGAGCTCGTCATAATAACGCTTGCTGCTACAAAACCGAACCGTTTTGCGGTTGGTCGTGCAGTTAATGATGGCTATTGGGCTTTGCAAAAGCCACTTATGTTGCCTATAAAGGTGGGTTGAGGCATTCATTTCTCATATCTTCATTGTTCAGTTGAGAGAGATTCTGAGGAAACTTTGTCTTCTCGCTAATTCATCTTTTCTTTTCTTTCCTTCGATTGTGATAACATTTGTTTTCAGTAGATTACCAATGGCTGGCAGTTCTTCCCATGGTGTTCTTCCGGTAGATTTTCCGGCAGCTGATGAACCATCTCTGGCGATGGGAGGTGTGGAACAGACGGAGTCCGGCGAAATTCCGTCGGTTGACGAGGTGGTTCCTCGGCCCGGAGGTCCGGCGATTGATTTCACCGTCGACGGTGGAGAGGAACCGGTGGATGAAGCCCCTTTGATGGGGGAAATTGGGATGGCCGGATTGCGGGAACAGGGCGTTGTTCCTACCCATGCGGACATCGTTCTTGCTAGAAGCGAGGAGAGGGTCCACACCGACCGTAGGGGATACTGTGTTTTTTACGCCTATCCTTTCAGGTTGGGGTTCAAGATCCCGCTCCCATTGCTGGTGGTGGATTTTTGCCGTTATTACGGGGTGTGCCCAGGTCAGCTCGCTCCTTCCCTCTACAAACTTTTGGCAATGTTTATCAAGTACGCGGAATTGGCCCGTAGGGAGGTTACGCTGCAGCATGTGCTGAGTCTCTACGCTCCTCAGAGAGTCCGTGGTACCATGATTCAGGCGTGCCCACGTGGGTCGAAGGGCCTGGTCATGAGATTGGATGACGAGGTCGAGCCCCGCCCTTTCGAGCACTTCTTTTATATCAGGACCAAGCACCTGGTGGCGGATGCTACTGGGTTCCCAGAGGCTTGGAACCATGCACGTAAGTTTTTTTTTATCGGTTGAATCCTCTTTTCTTTTCTCCTTTATGATTTGCGCTTATGAGCGTTAACTCTCGCCCTTTTTTTTGTAGCCGACAGGTCGCCGCCGCCCCCATTGTCTTGGATACGTGAATGGGTCGATGCCGTGCTCCCCCATACGAGGGGGATACGTACGTGGGCGTCTTTCTGGGAGAGGCATGGCCGTAGGCCCGTAGCAGGTAAAAAATCGATCTTTCCTTCTGTTCTGCTTTGTTTCAGCTTTATTTACTAACCTTGTTTTTTGTGATTAGGGAGGGCACGCCGCGTCAAGGCCCCTCAGTTGGCCTTCCGTCGGCCTGGCGCAGTCGCTCGGCTTACTGCAGCGCCGGTGTCGCGCTCAATACCGAGGGCGGCCTCAGTTGAATCTTCAGCGGTTTCTTCTCCGTCACGGACCCGGCTTCGGGATGAGGAGCCTTCGGGAGTTGTGCGCCCTAGAGCGGGATCATCGTCAGAGGGGGAGGAGGAGAGGCCGTCGATGAGGCGTAGGGTCGCATTCGCGCCGGCTCCTCCTTTGGTGATTAATTTGGATTCTCCACCGGCAGACGTGGAGATGAGTGCTGCTGCGGCGCCTGCCCCTGAGGGCGAACAAACAATGGGGGTTGCCCCGGTTGGCTTAGGCCGTGATGATACCGTCGCTTCGGCGGCTCAATTGGTGGTTCCAGTCGTTGAGACGGGAGGCAGTTCCTCAGCGGCTGCTAAAGTGGGTGAGGATGAGTCCGAATCCGACTTGGATCCCGACGACGTCCGTATGTTTCAGGAAGGCTCTACCAACTCAGCGGTGCGCGCAGAGGGGCGATCTCGCCTTATCGAAGTTCCCACGGAATTGAACCTATTGCTCCAAGGGGAAAACTTGGTGCCGCAGTTCGAGCCGCTATGCTCGGAGGCCGAGAATGCATCGCTGAGGGGCGTTACGGATGTCGGGCTGATGAATGAAGTAGCCGTGATGGGCCTGAGGGTATGTACCGTTGCGTTGGATCGTTTCTTCTTTGCCTCAAGTTTGTTCTTTTATCTTGATCGTTGTCTTTGCTTTGCAGTCTTATCTGTTGGAGGTGGAGAGCATCCGTCGAGCCAAAGTCCGCTCGGGGATATTTTTGCGGGCGCTGGAGAAGTATCGCCGCTACCGAGATCAGTGCCGAGAATTGCAAGAGCGCTTGAGGGATGATCCTCGTAGCCGGGCCTTGGTCGAAGAGCTGGCGAGGCGGGATGAGCAGCTTCGCCGAAAGGATGAGGAGCTCGAGGCGGTAAAGAGGGCTGTAGCTGAGGGCGAGCTCCGGGGCCAGGCGAAGGCGGCGGAAGTCACTGCGGCATGGAGCGGGAAGGTGACCGCGCTGGAGGATGAAGTCGCGTTGTTGAAGCTTCAAGTGAGGGACGCCTCGTCGAGGGCCGAGGTGTTGAGGGAAGCTATCCGCGTGCATGAATCCCAGCGGATGTTGGAAAGGGATGCCGCGGCCCTTAGAGAAGCAAGTCTCGAGGAGCGGATTGGTGTCTTCGAGCAGGACGCCCAGGTCATGGCGGACCGAATCACGGCCTTGGAAGAAGAGAATCAGCGGCTACGGGATCAAGCCGCTTCTTCCAGCCAGGCTCGAGAACTTTGGGTCTTTGCCGAGGCCCAACGTGATGTATATAAGAGCTTGTGGGAGGCTGGCGTCGTGACCAAAGCTGCTTTCGAGGGGGCGCGTCAGAAGGCTCGTGAGGCCCGTGCTGACTGTGGTTTTGATGTGGCGACGCCCGAGGCTGACGCTGGTGCAGACGGTGGCGCGGACGGCACCGAGTAAAAAAGATGATGATGCATTTTTTCTCGTCTTGTTCGCCGTTTGGCGTTTAGGTGTTTCTTGTAGTTTTTCTTTTTATTTCTTGTATTGATCGGCCTTGGCCGGGTGTAAGCGGGGATGACCCGCAATTTGACTTTGTAAATATATAAGTTTTCTTGTCTATTGCCTGTCTTGTGCTTGTTTTGTGTCACTGTTTTTCTTTCGTTCTTTAGAGTTTTTGTTGTGCTTTTTGTTGAACGTCGGTGTTGGCGGCCCTAGTCGAATTCAAACCGACGACTTTAGTCGTGATAGACTCGACGGCCTTAGCCACAAAGGCAACTTCGACCGTCGGCGGGTCGTTTATCCGCCGTAGTCGAATCTAGGTCGACTGTTGGCGACGATGGCCTTAGCCATGATATAATTGACGGCCTTAGCCATGTAGGTGACTTCGACTGTCGTCGAGTCGTTTATTCACCTTAGTCGAATCTAGGTCGACTGTTGGCGACGATGGCCTTAGCCATGATATAATTGATGGCCTTACTTTTTCAACTCGGTGCGGGCGAGTCTTGGCCGTTATTTGGGCGATAGCGACGTTTAGCCTTAGTCCCAGTTCGGACGCGATCGAACTACCGGTCGTGACAGTAAAAAAACGCGGCCTCGTAGTTTGACTGAGGCCGAACTTTACGCGGCCCGAGTCTTAATTCGAGTTGGGAGAACATACTTGAATGGCGAGGGTGCCTACCCTGCGCCTCGATTTGTTGGAGGTCGGGCTTTGCTTTCACGGATGAAGGCGTTTGGCCTGAGTTTCGGTTCAACTGTGGTTGAACTTGCTAAAGTTGAGGATGAAGGCGTCCATCCTGGTAGTTCGAGCGAGGTCGAGCTCGTTGGATT
>NW_017672688.1:2530-9815 GCF_001879085.1 Nicotiana attenuata | reverse complement strand
GTAGTTGAATTTGTTAATGGAGGCGCATAGCTTGTCTTGGTTCAACCGTAGTTGAACTTTTTGGTGAAGGCGCATAGCTTGTCTTGGTTCAACCGTAGTTGAACTTTTTGGCGAAGGCACATAGCCTGAGTCCCGGTTCAACCGTAGTTGAACTCATTGGTGAAGGCGTTTAGCCTGAGTCCCGGTTCAACTGCTGTTGAATTTTGTCGGTCTTTATGACGAAGGCAGAGAGCCCGAGTCTCATATGGTAGGTATCGAGTATTGGAACTCGTTTTGGATTCGATACTTTGAGCGGCTTATCCATTGTCTTCCCAACCAGGGTATATAGGCTGTCTTGAGGCGAATCTCGGCTCGAGATATCTCCCTGCCGGTTTTTGACCGGAGCTCGCATGCCTTACAGAGACCTCCCCTTAGGAGAGGAGGGGACTGCTTCTTCTTGCTTGCACTATCTGGGGTTGGAGAGAGAGTGAGGACTTAGATCTTGATTTGGGATCTTCGAGCTCCCTTTCGAGTTTGGCGCTTCTTTTCTTTTGGTCCAGGGAAGAACTACGCGATTTTGCTATGAAATCCCCACAGACGGCGCCAAATTGTTCGCTCAAAAAATGTTACACATCTTACGAGTACAAAACAATATAAATAAATCCCGGGATAATCATAGCAAATCGTAATAATCCGTTGGACCAATTGAAAGACATGAAAATAAGAACTCACGATTAGGGGGAGAAGCATTAGAAACCTTTATTGATAATATTTGTTTGGTCTGCCTCTCCATGGAGAGGTTCAGAGCCTTACAATGGTGTTTTCTCTTCCCATAAGAGGGGTATCTTTTCTCGTTTCTCTCTCCTCTCACTAGTGGTCGAGAAGCAACCCCCTTTTCTGGGGTTTCCTCTCTTGGTATTTATAGCTGTGAGCTTCGTGAGCTGGCGATAAGTGGCCGTAACCACGTTGAGATCTCGCCTTTGGCGCGTAGGCCAGGGCCTTGTCGACCGAGCTAGAGGCGGGTTGAACGTCGTCAATCCTGAGTGTTCGTGCAGTTAATTAATCATGAATTAACTTAAAACGGGATTAGCCTCGTTAATTATCGTAGGATCAGATTTTGACCCATACAAAAGTTTTCCTTATTTAACAGTTACATATAAGTCTAAGATGGACATTAAGTCAAATAAAATTTGACCTTGTATAGGTCGAACAATTCATTTATGTTCCTACTTTTTTAGACCTACAAATTAGGTACGTGTATTTATAAATTTCATAAAGCGTGTTAAGATTCCATTCAGTGTACAGTTTTCTTCCAAATTAAATATTTAAACTTTTCGTTATATATTAAATTTATATAATTATTTTCTTAAAAAGATACTTTACTATTAAAGTATTCCATATTTTGACTATCTATAATTTTAATCCATTATATAGATTTGGGTGAGAAGTAAATGAATTTAAAAAGTAAATTAAAGACTAATGTCTCCTTTATTGACATGTTTTGAGAGGCAACCAAGTTAAGAATTAAATAAATTAGAAAATAACATTTCCTCTTAGAGGAATAATTCACAATTACATATTTATATTACCATCGTGTGCTTCTAATAAGCTATTAATAATTTGACAAACAATTCAATACGCTAATTCATTACTAAAAGAACATTAATGAATATTCATAAATTTTTTCTCACTAATACTAACTAATAAATAATAACTTTCATAAACCACAAATAAAAAAATTAATTGTCAAGCGAAATAACATAAAAAATAAGGTTTGAAGAAAAATATAAATAATCAAGACCTGACAAAAATAAGAACTTTGGATAAAAGATTTTATCAAATTCATTTTTCTCAAATCTTGAAATGCGATTAATAAAGCAAGTTTTTGACTGCTCAAAAGGATTGTTAATAAATTTTTGATGATCTACATACAAATCTAATTACAGACGATTGCAAAAGAGCTTTTGGACGAGCTTATGCGCAAGGCGTTTGGCGCATACCAAGCGTACACCTGGGGCATTGAGGTGGAAGGATCAAGATTTATTATTTTTAGAAATTTTTATTTTTATTTTATTCTTTTCATACAAATATATATTTAATAATATTTATGTATACGGCCAAAATCGGAGAGTTCGACTTTGGGGCCACTGTGGCACTCCACGCCCAACCTCGAGGAGCTCGAAGCAGAATTTAAAGTGTGACCCCGAGGTGCGTCCTCGAGGGAACATATCGAAGGTTCACTCTGGTCAATCTCGGAGCAGTACAAATCGTTGATCGTCATGGAAAGGCGGGAAAGCTCCCAAGGACACGTGGTTGGAGCTGACCAGGTCTGCAAGAATAGTACAAATCCATATTGATCCATTATACAGCTGTACCTATAGAATTTTCTCATCATTATTAGACATGTGCTATGTTGGGATTCCCCCTTTCTATATAAAGGGAACCCTTGTCATTTTGTAACGGACATGAATATTGAATACAATAGAACATTCTCTGCTCTTCTTGCCTAAATCGAGTTCAACAATTATTCTACAGATTTATTGCTTGTTCATTTATTATTGGTTTATTGTTCTTCATTTATTGCTCATTATTAACCGCAAAAGGCTATCTTTGAGGCCTTCATTATCATTGCTTCTTCATTAATTGTCATGGCTAACTGCCCTAGCTAGAGCTCGAGGCTCAGTCTTGCGACAGCATTGGTTTGCATATCTTATTCTCTTTATTTACACTTAGCATCTATTGCCTAACAACTAGTATTGAAATAAATCACATATTTGTAGAACCACAAAGTCAAATATAATTGTTAATACCATTTTCAAGGTAAACAGCTTGGCGCCCACCGTGGGGCTAAAAATAATAGTGATTGTTTTGGTGCTAGTTTTCATAAAAACACAAGCTATTCTTCACACTTTTCTTGTCCAAGAATCTTTGATTTCAGGTCAAAAAATGTCTAACTCAGCAAATGCACACGAAAATAATGGTATTGGCTTCATGGAGAGAACGGTGGAGATGCTGGTGTACCACCGCAAAACCCAGGGGTGGCACCAACACAGATCCCCGTCAACGTGGGCTCACGCAATGCTGTGCATGTCGATGTGAGCTCTCATACCAACGGAAGTGTGCGAGGGGAAAACCAACATGAAGCACATGGGGACTCTAGCTCGGGAGGAAAAAGAAGTTAGCCTTCAAGTAATTTTTGAGATGTTGCAAGCACAACAAGTGGCTATCGCTCAGCTACAAAGTCAACAAAAAAATTCCAAGCACAGCAGCACCGAAAACGGCTCCTCGAGTCGAGCAAGCACCAGAGAGATCGAGTAACAACGGGTCAGCAGCAGACCTCGCTATTATGAAGATGCTCGAGACTGATGATAGGCTATAATTACGTATTTTAGTCGCTTATTACACTCTAATTTACTGCACTTTAATTGAGTTTGAGCTTTAATCGCTAGTGTTTTGCACTAATGGTGTGTTTTATGCCTTGTAGGAGTGATTCCGAGCTATATAGATGTTATGGAATGAATTCAAGTGATTTGTAGCTTTGAAGTCTGAGTAAAAGTTCAAGGAATTACGCCGGGATCGTGTTTGGGGGTCAACGGATGATAGTTAGAGCGAACGAAGACTCCAGTAGGCATATTGCGCACTGTCTAGTAAAATAGGTATAATTTTTTTATAAGAACTCCATTTTAGCTCCACAATATATGGTTGGAAAGCTAACTCAAAGGGCTACAACTTTCATGTTTTATGTTTTTCCAAATTCGGAACGGAAAAGGGTGAAAAATGCGCGAAGTTAGTGCAAAGTCGCGCTAGTTAAGGAGCTGGAGGCAGAATGTCAAGGAATATGCGCGAAGTCATGCGCGAAGGATGCGCGAGCTCGCGCTAGTCACCCGGGAAAAATGTCCTTTTTCACAATGGAGAAGGTATAATTGTTTGGCCCCAACCCTACTTGGTATATATACATGGAAAAACGGTATTTTGAGAGAGAAGTACGTTTTTGAGAGGAAAACACAAGCACAGAGCAGCCGTGGAGGCCGGGTTTCATCTTTTCTTCCACCAACTTAGTCTTTTTATGTTTCTTTGTATGATTTGTTGTTTTGCTACCATGTCTATGTGGAGCTAAACTTCACGTTCTAGGGTTGTGGTTCTTTCATGACTATTGTTATTCGGATATTGATTTTGATTTCTTAGTTTATCATATTGGTTTATTTATTCAATCTTGCACTTAATTATTTGATTGCTTGATCACCAATTGAATACTATCTACGAATCTAGACTTGAACTCGAAGTGGGAATTCTAGATTGCATATAGGATTGAGTAGAGCAAGTTCTTGAACCTGGGCATCGGGGAACGGATTCGCGGTTAGGATAGACATATACCTAATTGCCTTGCTTGGTTGATTTACAGGAATTATAAATGCATTCTTGTTGATTCTAATTCCATAGACATATAGGAGTTAGGTTAGCTTGAATAGGCGAGTAAGAACTTGACAGATTCTTATGAGCAATATTAACCCTGTCAACCAATAAACTAGATAAATTAGTTAGTTAATTCAATTGAGGAATACAATAGGAATGTTAGATAGCCCATAACCCTAGATCGTTTTCATTACATTGATATCATAAAAAATCTGCTCTTTCTCTATCCAAAGTTCATTATTTGTTTTTATTTATTATAATTAGTTTAGAATCAAATACTTCTTGGTTTAATTCTTGTATAGATAATTAGGATAGTCTAATTTAGTTAATAGTTGATCATAAGTCCTCGTGGGATCGACATCCGACTTTTAGTTACTTTATTACTTGACGACCGCGTATACTTGCGTGTGCGTTTGGCCGTAATAAGTTTTTGGCGCCGTTGCCGGGGACTTAGAAATTAACTATTTTTCTAGATTAGACTTTAAATTTGTGACGACCCGACCTGTCGTCTCATGTGTTACTGCTCCGTTTTCCCCGTTTATTGCTTCTTCATGTTTCGTTATCGGTATGTGATGTGTGAGAGTTGATTTGGATTGGTTTTGATAAGAAATGAGACACTTAGTCTCTTTAAGGAAGGCTTAAGTTGGAAAAGTAAACCGGACATTGACTTATGAGTTATAGGGCTCGGATGTGATTTCCGGTGTTTCGGTTAGCTTCGGGGGATGATTTGTGACTTAGGAGTGCGATCGGAATTGATTTTGGAGGTCCGGTGTAGAATTAGGCTTGAATTGGCGAAGTTAGTATTTTGGCGGATTCCGGTCGATAGGTGAGATTTTGATCCGAGGGTCGGAATGGAATTTCGAGAGTTGCTGTAGCTTCGATGTGTGGTTTTTGATATGTGTGCAAAATTTCAGGTCATTCGGACATCGTTTGGTCGGGTTTTTTATCGAAAGCGTAATTCGAAAGTTTTGAGAAACTTAGGCTTGAATTCGATGAGTTTTGAGTAATTTGATGTTGTTTGAGGTGTTTTGATGATTGGAGCAAGTTTGGATAATGTTTTAAGATATGTTGGTGTTTTTGGTTGAGGGCCCGGGGGCCTCGGGGTGATTTCGGATGGCTATCGGAAGGAAATTGAAGTTGGAAATTGCAGGTTCTTGGCTGCAGCAGGTATTTTCGCATCTGCGGAAAGGCAACCGCAGATGTGGTTGTGCGGAAGCAGAGAAGGCTTCGCAGGTGCGAAAGAGGGTGAGGTTGAGCAGTTCCGCAGAAGCGGAAGTCATTTCGCTTAAGCGAGTCCGCAGAAGCGGACATGAGGTCGCAGAAGCGGTTTGACCTGGGGGGTGAAGTTTCGCAGAAGAGAGAAATTGTGTCGCAGAAGCGACCCTTGTGATTTAATGAAATTCCGCTTAAGCGGACAAAAACCGCAGAAGCGGTCTCGCGGAAGCTGGCGTGGGGACCGCAGAAGCGGAAACCCCTTAAGGCCAGTAGGAGTTTATATTCATTTTTGCTCCGCGAGGGTTATGT
The DNA here is from genome assembly GCF_001879085.1 of Nicotiana attenuata. Taxonomy (NCBI): domain Eukaryota; kingdom Viridiplantae; phylum Streptophyta; class Magnoliopsida; order Solanales; family Solanaceae; genus Nicotiana; species Nicotiana attenuata. The sequence continues at coordinate 3,899 of NW_017672688.1, read as the reverse complement.
TATTTCCTCCATTGTTGAGCGACCTTGAGAGCTTTTGGCGAGAATTAAAGGGAGTTTTGACTGGGAATCGATTGGAGGTAAGTCCCTTGGCCTAAATACACGAGATTATGATAGATTTAACATGGAAATTGGTTGAAATTCATCAAAAGGGGTAAAGCTAGGGCTTGAGTTTTTTTTTGATATTTCAAATTGGGATTTGATAGGTCATTTGAGCTCGGATTTGGGAGTTCTTGGTATGTATGGACTCGTGGCGAGACGAGGAATCCGGTAATGTGAGTTTTGTAATTTTTCGAGAAGTGGGCCCGGGGCTCGGGTTTTGCTAGCTTCGAGATTTTTGCTATTTTTCGATTGTTTTCGATTGGGTATTGTTCCATTAGCATATTGTGATGTATTCGCTCTGATTTTGGATAGATTTGACGCGCGTGGAGGCCGATTTGAGGGGCAAAAGGCGTCGCGAGCTAGAGATTTCACCGGTTCGAGGTGAGTAATACTTGTAAATGATATCCTGAGGGTTTGAAACCCCGGATTTGCACGCCGTAGTGCTATATCGTGGTGACTTGCACGCCGGATAGCGAGCGTGGAGTAGAGCACCGTTGGGGATTGTGACTTGGTCCGTCCCGATTGTTGATTTTACCGCGTATTTGATTGAAAATTATTTGATATTATCATGACTTGGGCTGATTGCCATACTTGGGGCTTATTGCCGACTATTTAAAATCCTTGTGAGCTATCATCACTATTTTCCTCACTATTTGAAAAATATTATTTGAACTCAGTCCATTTGAATTACACTGTTTCATGAACTCAGCTATATTTTTACTCAACCTTGAGTTTTAACTGATGTTTGAACTATTGTTTGAGCTGAGCATTATTGTCTTTACTGATGCCTGAGGGGCTTATGATTATTTTTGGACTGATTGAGGCCAAGGGCCATATGTGAGGATATGTCGAGATATGTGAGGAGGCTTTCAGGCCTCGAGTGATATGTGAGGAGGCTTTCAGGCCTCGAGTGATATGTGAGGAGGCTTTCAGGCCTCGAGTGTATTGTGAGAAGGCTTTCAAGCCTCATGTTGATATGTTCAGGCTTTCAGGCCTTATGATGATATAGCGCTTGGGCTGTAGGAGCCCCTCCGGAGTCTGCACACCCACAGTGAGCGCGGGTACCCATTTAGAATTGGACAGTGGTAACAATGACACTGTCATACGTGTTTTGGTCAGGTAACAATGACTGACCAGTCAGGTAACAATGGCTGACCAGTGGTAATAATGGCACTATAATACGCATTTTGGTCAGGTAACAATGGCTGACCGGTCAGGTAACAATGACTGACCAGGAACATAAATCATGCCCGAGGGGCCGGTACTGTTT
>NW_017672688.1:0-2131 GCF_001879085.1 Nicotiana attenuata | reverse complement strand
CTTGTGACACCCCGGTCGGGCTGTGTAGGGTTGTAAATTATCTGTTAAAAATGCCATTTAGTCGTATTTATCTATTCATTTATGTTTAATAATTGTTAAAGAGACGAACTTGGGTTAGTTGGCTGGCCTTGTCTTCACGAGAGAGCGCCATCACGACCGGGTTTGGGAATTGGGTCGTGACAAGTTGGTATCAGAGCCTAGGTTACTAGGTCTCACGAGTCATGAGCAGGTTTAGTAGAGTCTCGCGGATCGGTACGGAGACGTCTGTATTTATCCTCGAGAGGCTGCAGAACCTTTAGGAAAAACTTCACCTTCTTGAATTCTTATCGTGCGTCCTTGATTCAGCTTGAAAAGAAACTCTTGAAATTCCTTCCACGTGATCGTATGCGCGCATGAGCGCTCAACATCAGATGTGCCCTGATGGCTTGTGATTCCCCGATCAAGGGGCGAGATGTAATCTCTGTGAGTATATGTTGGGCCAGTCTGGAGGACTGGAGGCCGGATCTTTTGGCTTGAGCACCGAGGTGCTGATCGTGGGAGCAGGTGATTTGAACTTATATGTTCGGTATTGTCCCTATTAGCCAGAATGGCGGCTGGATATCCATGTGATGAGTATGTTAGTACTGCGGGATGTATCTATATGACTTGGTAGTGACGAAGTAGTCTACTGGATAATAAATGAACTGTTAAGTGTTCGATTCCTATTGTGACTTGATGTGTAGCCCGAATTATGGGCGCGTGAAGAATATTTCCGTGTCTCCTAGTTGGAAAGTGAAGTGCATTACATGTGGCGGTATGAGTTCAGACTCAGGAAGACTAAATGACTGTGTAACATATATGATGGTGGAAGGTGTGCTGGAATACTAAATTGAGGCGGAGCAGGTGGGTTATCTCCTGCGGAGTGTTCTTGAGTGGTATGATCCTTATGCGTATGTTAGAAGAGCTCATGTGTAATTGAAGGGTACGTGTTGAAATTTGAGAATTCAGGTAGCTTAAGAGAGTAGACTCAACTGATGCGGGGATGAATGCGAGGTTTGCAGAGGATTACAGTATTAGATGATCTGTGTTTTCACGAACTAGTGGATGATTTGAGTTTAATATCACTATGATATTGTGGCATCATTAGGGTAAAAGTATTATGGGTTATTGAGTGTGTCCTGATATATGGCTTCTAGCCAAGTTGGGGAGGTTGCTGTTGATTAGCTGATCGCACGGTTATGTGCTATGTTGGTTCCGTTTCGAGGTATGCGGGCGGATCAGTTCTGGTTGCAGAAATTGAGCCGAGGATGGCGCGAGTGAAGCAAAATTTTGACAAAGGTTATATGGTGCTTCATAGATGTGAGAAAATAATAGGATGTCTTGAACTGTTGTTGATAAAGAATGCCCAGTGTATAGAGAAGGAAGATGTTTGTTTGTATTGAAATGAGGTCGTATCCTGCGGTGTTAGAGTGCTAATGAGGCACAGGTGGTTTTGTTAATTGAGCAGGCTAAATGCAAGTTGAATAGAATGAGTGACCCTCGAGAATGGTTTAACGTGTTCGAGATTCTACATGTAACGATCAGGTGTCTTAAGGTTGTGTATGTGGGTAGAGACTGTGTTTTCATTGGAAAAGGTCCAGGCTTGTGGTATTTTTATGTTGATTATGGGATCCTATGTATCGGTATCTGGAAAGTAACGGTAACGAATTCAGGTTCGCAGGAAGTTCTTCAAGTAAAGTATTCTGGAATGTGGTACTTCTGGGAACATTTGAGAGAGTATTCGGTGGCTTATGAGTCTTAGACAGTGTGGTCTTATGTTCGAGTCTCGTGTGGTAAACCTGGGTTGAGGTATTGTGGTGCTACAGCAAGGGGGAATATCAAGTTGATGATGAATTAGAGGGGAAATTTGATAAATGGAATAGGTTGATAGTAGACTGAGTCGGTATGGTGAAGGTATGATTAATTCTTCGTATGTGTTCGAGATAATGAGCCTTACAGGTATTGTGCAGCAAAACTTTTGAGTCCTGACAGCTTGCTTAGCTTGGTTTGGGGTAGAAGGATTCAGTCCTGGCAGTTTAGCTTGTGCAAATGGAATTAGGAGAGAGTCCTTGTTGGGTTTTACCGTGGTTTGGAGATGTATATATCTTTCTAC
>NW_017672687.1:119952-175934 GCF_001879085.1 Nicotiana attenuata | reverse complement strand
ACCACATCCAAGGAAGGCAGCAGGCGCGCAAATTACCCAATCCTGACACGGGGAGGTAGTGACAATAAATAACAATACCGGGCTCTATGAGTCTAACTCGCATGCTATGACCCGACAACAACGTATAGATACTCGTCACCTCACCTATATGTCGTACTCAACAACTAAACACATAGCAAATAAGGCAACAATACCTAATCCCTCAAGCTAAGGTTAGCCACAACACTTACCTCGATTCCACGGCCGAACACAAGCTTGAATCACCATTTTTCCCTTAGTTTCACTTCCGAACCACTCGTATCTAATCATAATTAACTTAATAATATGAATTATCGGTAAAGAAATCAATTCCAATGCATAATTACAAGTTTTCCAACAATTCCCCAAAAAGGTCAAAAACTAACCCTGGGCCCGCTTGGTCAAAACTCGAGGTTCAGACCAAAACCCATTAACCCATTCATCCCCGAGCCCAAATATGTAATTAGTTTCAAAATCTGACCCCAAATCGAGGTCTAAATTCCAATTATACAAAAATTCCTAATTCTCCCAAACTCCCAATTTCTACCATGAAAACCATAAACTTTAGGTTGAAAATTGATGAAAAACAATGGGTAATTGGAAGAAAGTAGTTTAGAATTATTTACCAGCACATTGGGGAAGAATTTGTCTATTGAAAATCACCTCTAAGCCTTCTTGGTTTTCAAAATATGAGAGAATGGCCAATTCCCGTTTTTGATTCTGTTTTCAAAACACTGGACAGGTCTTCTTCGCGTTCGCGAGAGACCTGTCGCGTTCGCGATGCATTGCGACCAGAAGGGCCTTCGCGTTCGCGAAGAGCTGCTCGCCTTCGCGATGGTCTGCCCCCCCTGACCATCGTATTCGCGGGCCTAGGACCGCGTTCACGAAGAGTAACTCAATGATTTCCCCAGCCCACCTCCAATACACTATGCGTTCGCGAAGAGCCAACCCCCCAGTGCTCCGCGTTCGCGACCGAAGACTCGCGTTCTTGTAGAAGAAATCCCTCCCCAGCCAGCTTGCACTTCGCATTCGCGAGAGTTGCTTCGCGAACGCGAATCACAAAGTATCAGCATACCTGAAGCAGCAATACAGCAGATTTTCTAAGTTTAAAAACATCCCGTAGCCTATTCGAAACTCACCCGAGCCCTCGGGGCTCCAAACCAAATATGCACACATCGCCAAAATAACACCTAGAACTATGAATTTAGCATCAAATTGCATGAAATTTTCAAGAAAGTTCAAAAGCTCTATTTTCTCAACCAAAGGTCTGGATCACATCAAATCAGTCCCTTCATTCACCAAATTTCACATATAAGATATAAATATCATAATGGACTTGTACCGGGCTCCAGAACCATAATACGGACCCGGTATCAACAAAATCAATTGTTAAAGAAATTCTTAAAACCTTATATTTCCAGTATAGCAATTTTTATCAAAAATTTATTTCTCGGGCTAGTGACCTCGAAATTCGATTCCGGGTATACGTCCAGGTCCATATATTTCTACGGACCCTCCGGGACCGTCAAAACATGGGTCCGGGTCCATTTACTCAAAATATTGACCGAAGTCAACTAAAATAAACTTTTAAAGGCAAAATTTGATATTTTCTCAAATTTTCACATAGAGGCTTTCCGAAAATGCGTCCGGACTGCGCACGCAAATCGAGGAGAAAGAAAATGAGCTATTGAAGGCCTCAAAACACCGAATTGGATTCTAAAACACGAGATGACCTTTCGGGTCATCACATTCTCCACCTCTAAAACAACCGTTCGTCCTCGAACGGACATAGAAAAGTACCTGAGCTAGTGAAAAGATGGGGATATCTACTCCGCATATCGGACTCAGACTCCCAGGAAACTGCCTCAACAAGCTGACATCTCCACTGCAGACGAACCGAAGGATGACTCTTCAATCTCAACTGACGAACCTTCCGGTCTAGAATAGCTAGCGGCTCCTCCTTGCAGGTCAAATCCTTGTCCAGCCGGATAGTTCTAAAATCTAACGCGTGGGATGGATCGCTGTGATACTTCCGAAGCATGGACATATGAAACACTGGATGTACTTGCTGATAATCCTGGTGGCAATGCGAGTCTGTAAGCCTCCTCTCCCACTCGATCAAGAATCTCAAAAAGCCCGATGAACCTAGGTCTTAACTTGCCCTTATTCCTAAACCACATCACACCCTTCATGGGTGACACCCGAAGCAACACTCTATCTCCGACTATGAATGCAACATCACTAACCTTACGGTCGGCATAACTCTTTTGCCTGGACTAAGCTGTACGAAGTCTATCCTGAATGATCTTAACCTTGTCCAAGGCATCCTATACTAAATTTGTACCCAATAACCGAGCCTCTCCCGGCTCAAACCATCCAACCGGCGACCGACACCGCGTACCATATACTGCATTATAGGGAGTTATCTGGATACTCGATTGATAACTGTTGTTGTAGGAAAACTCCGCTAACGGCAAGAACTGATCCCAAGAATCTCCAAAGTCAATAACACGGGGTCAGAGCATATCCTCCAAAATCAGAATAGTACGCTCGGACAGTCCATCCGTCTGAGGGGGCAATGTTGTGCTCAACTCGACTCGCGTACCCAACTCATGCTGTACTCCCTCCAGAAATGCGAGGTAAACTACGTACCTCGACCAAAAATGATAGACACGGGCACACCATGAAGATGAACGATCTCACAGATATAAATCTCTGCCAATCGCTCTGAAGAATAGGAAACTACCACAGGAATGAAATGCACTGACTTAGTCAGCCTATCCACAATAACCCATACTGCGTCGAACTTCCTCTGAGTCCATTGGAGTCCAACAATGAATTCCATAGTGATACGCTCCCACTTCCACTCAGGAATCTCAATCTTCTGAAGCAAACCACCAGCTCTCTGATGCTCGTACTTTACTTGCTGACGATTCAAACACCGAGCTACATATGCAACAATATCCTTCTTCATCCTCCTCCACCAATAATGTTGCCTCAAGTCCTGATACATCTTAGCGGCGCCCGGATGAATAGAATACCGGGAATAGTAGGCCTTCTAGAATCAACTCGCGAATCCCATCCATATTAGGTACACAAACACGATCTTGCATCCTTAAAACCCCATCATCTCCAACTGTAACCTGCTTGGCATCTCCGTGCCGCACTATGTCCCTAAGGACAAGCAAATGAGGATCATCATATTGCCGCTACCTGATACGCTCAAACAAGGAAGACCGAGTGACTGTACAAGCTAGAACACGGCTGGGTTCAGAAACATCCAACCTCACAAACAGATTGGCCAAAGCCTGAACATCTAATGCAAGCGGTCTCTCACTGATTGGAATATACACAAGGCTGCCCATACTAGCTGACTTCCTGCTCAAAGCATCGGCCATTGCATTGGCCTTCCAGGGATGGTACAAGATGGTGATATCATGGTCTTTCAATAGCTCCAACCACCTTCTCTTCCTCAAATTGAGCTCCTTGTGCTTGAACAAATACTGCAAACTCTTGTGATCCGTGAACACCTCACACGACACGCCATATAGATAGTGCCTCCAAATCTTCGGCGCGTGAACACTGGCTGCTAGCTCCAAGTCATGAACTAGATAATTCTTCTCGTTAATCTTCAACTGTTGCGAAGCATATACAATAACCTTGTCACCCTGCATCAATACCGAACCAAGTCCAATACGAGATGCGTCACAATACACTGTATAGGGTCCTGAACCCGTGGGCAATACCAACACCAGTGCCGTAGTCAAAGCAGTCTTGAGCTTCTGAAAGCTCGCCTCACACTCGTCCGACCACCTGAATGGGGCACCCTTCTAGGTCAACCTGGTCATCAGGGCTGCTATAGATGAAAACCCCTCTACAAACCGACGGTAATAACCTGCCAAGCCCAAAAAACTCTGATTCTCTGTAGCAGATGTGGGCCTAGGCCAGTCCTTGACTGCTTCGATCTTCTTAGGATCCACCTGAATACCCTCTGCCGATACAATGTGACCCAAGAATGCCATTGAACTCAACCAAAACTCACATTTCAAAAACTTGGCATATAACTGGCTGTCTCTCAGAGTCTGAAGAACGATCCGAAGATGCTGCTCATGCTCCTCTTGGCTGCGAGAGTAGATCAAGATATCATCAATAAAAACAGTCACGAAGGAATCCAGATAGGGCTTGAACACTCGGTTCATCAAATCCATAAATGTTGCTAGGGCATTTGTCAACCCAAATGACATCACTAGAAACTCATAATGCCCATGCCGAGTTCGAAAAGCTATCTTAGGGACATCGGATGCCCTAATCCTCAACTGATGGTAGCCAGACCTCAAATCTGTCTTTGAAAACACCTTGGCACCCTGAAGCTAACCAAATAAATCATCAATCCTCGGCAATGGATAGTTGTTCTTAATGGTGACTTTGTTCAACTACCGATAATGTATTCACATCCTCATTGACTCATCCTTTTTCTTTACAAAAAACACTGGCGCACCCCAAGGCGAGACACTAGCCAAATGAAGCCCTTATCAATCAAATCTTGCAACTACTCCTTCAATTCTTTCAACTCTGGCGGGGCCATACGGTATGGCGGAATACAAATGGGCTGAGTGCCTGGAGCCAAATTAATGAAAAAGTCAATATCCCTGTCGGGCGAAATCCCCGGCAAGCCTGCATGAAATACCTCTACAAACTCACGAATAGCTGGTATGGAATCCATGGAAGGAACCTCCGCACTGGAATCACGAACATAAGCCAAATAAGGCAAACACCCCTTCTCGACCATACGGCGAGCCTTCATATACGAAATAACCCTACTGGTAGAATGACCAGGAGTCCCTCTCCACTCCAATCGAGGCGACCCTGGCAAGGATAAGGTCACGGTCTTGGCATGACAGTCCAATATAGCATGATAAGGTGACAGCCAATCCATCCCCAAAATGACATCAAAATTGACCATATCAAGAAGTAGGAGATGTACGCTAGTCTCAAGACCCCCAATAACAACTACACACGAGAGATAGGCACGATCTACAATAATAGAATCACCCACCGGTGTGGACACATATATAGGAGCACCCAAAGAATCACGAGGCACAACCAAGTATGTAGCAAAATAAGATGACACATAGGAGTATGTAGACCCTGGATCAAATAGAACTAAAGCATCTCTACTGCAAACTGAAACAGTATCTGTGATAACAAAATCGGATGACTAAGCCTCTGGCCTAGCTGGGAAAGCATAACATCGTAGCTGGGCCCCACCACTCTGAACTACATCCCTGGGACGGCCTCCTGTTGGCTGGCCTCCACCTCTAGCGGCCTGACCTCCACCTCTAATACCTCAACCTACACCTCTAGCTATCTGACCCTTACCTCTACCTTACTGAGCGGGCGGTGAAACACCCGGTGCCGGGACCATGGTACGAGAACCCGGATGCTGAGAACTGCTCGATGCTCGAGGGCAAAACCTAGGTTTGTGCCTCGGATCGCCACAAGTATAACAAGACCTCGGCTGCTGAGACTGCTAACCCTGAAACTGACCCTGACAGCCTGGGTAACCACCTTAAAAACTCTGGAGCGAAGGTGCACTGATAAGAGCTGGTGGTGCACTGTAGGGTAGCTGATAAGAATACTGCATATGAGAGCCACGACCACCTGAAGCACTATGAGAAGCTTGAAGTGCTGAGTGAAACAGCCTGGAGGAAGGCCTCTACCAAAAGAATCCCTCCCTCCAGACGATGCACCACTAAACCTACCAGAATGACGAGGCCTCTTGTCAGACCCCTGGCCACTCCCCTGAGCTAAAACCATCTCAACTCTCCTAGCCACATTGGCCGCATCCTGGAAAGAAATCTCGCTCCCTGTCTCCTTAGCCATTGCAATCTGATAGGCTGAGCGAGTCCCTCAATAAACCTCCACACTCTCTCTCTCTCTCTCTCTCGGTGGGGAGTATAAGAAGAGCACGATGGGCCAAATCAACAAACCTAGTCTCGTACTGAGTGACGGTCATAGAACCCTGTTGAAGATGCTCGAACCGCCTGTGATAGTCCTCTCTCTGAGTGATAGGAAGGAACTTCTCGAGAAATAGCTGAGAGAACTGGTCCCAAGTCAAGGCAGGAGACCCAGCTGGTCTAGTCAACACAAAATCATTCCACCATCTCTTGGCAGACCCTATCATCTGGAATACAGCAAAGCCAATCCCATTGGTCTCCACTATCCCCATGTTTTGCAACACCTCATGGCAGCGGTCAAGATAATTCTGGGGGTCCTCAAAAGCTGTCCCACTGAAATGAACCGGAAAAAGCTTGGTGAACTTGTCCAACCTCAACAAAGCATTAGAAGTCATAGCTGGCTCATCATCGGTCTGAGCCGCAACAACCGGCTGAGCTACTCCCACTGGCGTTGCTGGAGTCTGAAACTGAGGAGCCATCTGCTCAGGAGTGTGGGTAGCGGGAGTCTGGGCTTCTCCCCTAGCCTGAGAGATGGCTGGTGCTACAGGAAATGTTCCAGTATGAGCTACGCTCTCCATAAGGCCCACTAGACTGACCAAAGCATCCTGAAGTATCGGGGTATGATGAATCCCTCTAGAACATGAGCTGGCCCTACCAGAACGGTCTGGGCCGGAACCTCATCATCAAATTCCACCTGAGGCTCCGCTACTGGTGTCGCTGCTCGAGCTCTAGGCTGAGCCCTGCCCCTGTCTCGACCTCTGACACGACCTCATCATCTGCCCATTGTAGGAGCTACCGCTGGGGGCTCGAGCTGCTGATCAGCTGATGAAGCAGTACGTGTTCTCGCCATCTGCGAAAGAACAAGAGTAGTAAGTCCAATTAGCATTGAGAAATCAAATCGCACGACAGAGAAGAATAGAAGTGAAGTTATTCCTAAACTCTGTAGCCTCTGAGGATAAGCACAGACGTCTCTGCACCGATCCCTCAGACTCTACCTAGCTTGTTCGTGAATTGTGAGACCTAGGCAACCTAGTGCTCTGATACCAACTTGTCACGATCCCGATGGTAGAAAATCCAGGTCGTGACAGATAAAGTCAATGAACTTGCTATATGTGAAAATGTAAGGCACGATTTGCACATGGAAAATCAGGTGGGACAGGGGGTTTAACCAGGCACTTACTTAAGGAACACAAATCTTTATGGATACAAGCTCAAATAGATGCCGGTAAAATTCCAGATCCCAGCAGCGGTACCGGCGCTCCTAGTGGATCTGGCGGGGGTTCTAACTTTTTACAACAACAGCTTCATCCTGCTTCTGGTAGTATACTACGTCCCTATAAAAGAGAATAAAATCGTTAAAATTTAGCAAAAATGGTTGTTGTATGTGGCTTACCTTTTACTTTTCTTCTCACCCTACTTTTATGCATTATATACAAGAAACTTATAATCCTGCTTTTCAAGGTTTTTCTATGACCACAGTTAGAAATGATGTTTTATATTTCAAACTAAATATCTTCAGTATATTGGTTGTGTATTTTTTTCATTTAGATTGTAAAGTGTCTATCACATCTAATATAGGTCTTAGTCCTAATGGTTGTGATTATTTACCTGTTACATGTCACTTGGTTGATCATCACTAGAACATGCAAAAACGTATTATTGGTTATAAATTTGTTGATTCAAAACACACTGGAGCACATATTGCAACTACTGTTCTACAAATAGTTGATTTTAATGGGCTCATTGGTAAAGTTTTAACTATCACATTAGATAATGCTTCTACTAACCCAACAGCAATAAATAGTTTAAGGACTAAACTTTGTCCAATTAATCCAGCAATTTTCCATGTTAGATATGCATGCCATACTTTTAACTTGGTTGTAAAAGATGGTATTAATTTATTTTCTGAGGCTTGTAGAAAGTACAACATGCTTGCGGCTATATTGTTCGTGCTAATAAAGCGAGTAGACGTCGTGAGGTTGCACAACTATGTGCTAGTTCTAACCTTCCATATAGAAAAATTCCAAAAGATGTTTATACTAAGTGGAATTCTACTTATGAAATGCTTAAAGTTACTTATGATTATCAGGTGCCTATATAAAAGGTATTTAATATGCATAACGGTATCCCCGCTTATCAAATTGTTGATACTTATTGGGATGAGATCAAAGAGCTTACCAAATTTTTAGAAAATTTTTATTATGTTACAAAATAATTTTTTTGGTATATATTATCCTACTGTAACAAATATTATGGTATATTTTTGGAATTTCTGTTGTATTTGGTAAGTATTAAACAAATTCAACTTATGCACCGGCCATTAATGAAATAATTGTAAAATTTAAAAAGTATTTTTTTCCTTATTCCCCAAGTTTACTTAATTTATACTCTATTTAACTCATCTTTTAAATTAAGAGGTCCAAAGGCACTTGTTCGTAAATTTATGAGAATTTAGAAATTCAAGAAACTGAACAGCCATCTCTCGAAGACTGCCGAGCTAACATATATTCTTATGCTAGATCAATGTTTGATAGTTATAAATCTATGGCAACAACAGGTGGTTAAAATGCTCCTACTACTTCTAAGGCTAGAGTAGAAGTTTTATGGGAAGGTATGGAGGATATAACAGGTTTTCACTCCTCTATTGATGGTAAACATGATTCTTATCTTAATCAGGGATTGGAATGTATTAAAGGCGAAGAAGGCAACGAACAGCTTTTGGCATGGTAGAGGGAGCGCGGGAAGGCATTTCCAACACTTTCAATAATGGCCCGATATATACTAGCTATTCAAACATCATCAGTAGCATCAGAGAGTGCTTGTAGCACGGCAAGATTTTAAATCGGAGATTATAAACATTCATTAGCGGAGGACAGCCTAGATATTTCCGTCTTATTCAGAGATTGGATTAATTTAGACAGAAGAAGTCTTACTTTTGAAAAATTAACCACTAGGAAAGAAGAAGAATACAATGAGATATTTAGCACTGGGAGTGATGACGACATAGAACTCATGGAACATCAATCAACATTACCAATTCCAGAACTATGTCCGAGAGAAATCATAGATAAGTTACAACGAAGCTATATAGGAGCTTACAAATATTAGTATGATAATTTGTAATTGGCTACTAAGAGGCCTAGTTCAAACCCAACCCTTCTTAGAAGGTGGCTGCGTAGATTAGGTGCTCTTCAAAAGACTTGTATTTGTATGTGAAATTTGAAAGTTCTATTAACAAAATAAAAGGTTTTAAGCCTTGAATTTTTCTGATGAATTGTCTTACACTCTTATTTGATTACTTTATAGCTTGAAATTATATTAAATAAATTACAAGTCTATTATAATTACTAAAATATTTCGTTAAAGTCTTTTATTTTAATATTTTATAATTCTTTACTTAGTTTCTTTATAATTTATTAAGTTTTAAGTTTAGTAAATAAGTCAAAAAATTAGCCGTTGTAAACTTTAAAAACTTAGTCATTGTCAACTTTAAAAAAATAACTGTTGTTATCTATAAAAAATTAGCCGTTGCCAAATTTAAAGCTTAAATAATTCCAAAAAAATAAATTGAAAAGGCCCGCTTAGAGCCCACGAACAGTCCCGTCCCATCCTGTTTGTTAGTGGGATGGGATGGGTCTACCGGGTCGTCCTGTTTATCCCGTCCCGTTAAGGCCCGTCCCGCCACCGTCCGGTTAAATTCCGTCCCGTTGGACAGCCTTAGTACGAGCGAAATGTCATTAGTTCAAGGAACCTGTTGTCAACTCTCCATATACAGTTGGCTATCAGTTTTGACTCACTTATAACAGATCTGATTGATCCCTGAAGCTGAAAGAGTCTCCATCTATACCAACCATTTAATGTATAATCCTTTCCTCCCGTAAACAATTAGTTCACCTATTTGATAAGCAACTAGGCTCAAGAGACAGCAAAAGTCCGAACGAGAATTTCAACTAGAAAAGAAAACAAAAACTAAAAGAAAGAAAGAAGTAGAAGCATGCATCAAGGTCAACTTAACAAGAATAGAATTCATCACCTTCATTAAATTAAGGAGACTTTGGGGTTCAAGAAAGTCAACATTTATATTGTTTCACATCACAAAATTAAACCAATATTTATAAAAGCTTTATAAAGTCAATGCCCATCTTGTACAGCCGTAAACCTCATTAATTCACATTAAAGCATAGTATCGAAATCCAAATGAACTACTTTAATAAGACATCGATCTTCTCTCTTTTGTGTTCTCCGTTTCTTGCTAGTTTGTCTGCATTGAGTAGTTTTCCTTCATTTCTACCTAGAACAACCTTGAATTATTGATATTTTAATTTCCTGTCACAATCTTAAGATCATGCTCAGGCGAAAAGTCAATTATTCGTTGTTCTTCTTAATTTCATCTTAAAAGTCTGAAATTGAATATTTGGATGAAGAAACGTATATCTTCGTACCTTCACAACGGCCAAGAGTTTCAAATTCTTGGTCCAAACATCCATCATATGTCACTAAGTCACAACGTTTGTTTAAATTGAGAGATTTCGTATCTCCTTTCGGCACTTACCTCATCTCAAAATGTATGTTAGGTAGTTTTGCTAGCTTCCAGGAGGTATATGGTAGTATTAGCAATACAACTACCTCAAATCAATTGTAATCTTCTTTTGGAGATGAATAAATTGCTGAAAATTTATGAAAATAAAAAAATTATCTCCTGACGACAATACATAATTAAACCATTGAATTCAGCAAAATTTGTGTTGGCGATTAATAGTAAATTATGAATGCAAATTCATGTGTCTTTTATACAATTTTTGTCACTTAAGAATGGTTATTAAGTTATATATATCATTTTTCCTCTTTAATTTGAAAATGTTAAGGTTAAATTGTTCTGTTTGGTGTAAATGTGGATAAATATTTACCATATTTTGAAGTCCAATCCTATAAATAATTGCACAAAATAACCATAAATAGAATTGAATCTACATTTCTGAACTCATTCTCCCAACTCATGATAATCTTCAATTCTACATGCTCTCACCGCCATAGACATTTGGGCCTAACTATAAAGGTGAAAATTAAAAGAGAAATTAAGTCGTATGTACAATAGCTCAGAAAAGAAGCTAATTAAAAGAAGTACATAAAAAGAGATTTTGTACTTTTCTTGTTCAACCCAAAAGCTAGCTCAGCCTAGAGATTTGTCATATCCTCCCCATTGTGTTCCGATCGCTACTATCGTTTCATTTGGCTAATTCTTCTACCTTGCAACAATAAACAACAAACGGACTAAAATTTTGGTGGCTAACGGAGGCAGATTTACGAGGCTTGTGCTTTGATCAAGTTCAGTCGCATGCACTATATTTAGCTCGAACTATGTACATATAAAACAAATTTAAATTGTACATATATAATAAGATCAGATTCATTATGACTTACTGACCACGAACTGATTCTAGATTCGAGATTCGCTTCCAACTCACCACGAACTGATTCTTGAAGTTGCTGAGCTTGCATGTCCTTTCCTTGTTCTTGTTCGATCGTTGCTATCTTTTTTCATCGGCTAACTCGTCTACATTGCAACGATGAGCCACCAATGGAAATTGGTGCTAATAACTCCGAGCCGAGATTAGGACGAGTTCTGTAAGTTCAATCGAATTTGGTTTCGACTCGAACATACGTGAATATAATTAAAATATACACTCGTACTATATAACCGATATTCATTTTGAACTCACTGCCTTTACTCGTGAGTCGTGACTCGCCTTTGCTAGCTCATACCCCATGAGATTGGCTTCGAAGTTGCTGCGCTTGCATGGAAGGGGGACATGATGACACTCTCCAAATCTTTACTGATTTATCAAGGCTACCACTATACAAAATAAACTGCCTATCACCACTTGTAATTGGTCCATGATCTTCTTCAACAGCCAAACATTTGACAGGACCAGAATGTCCTTTCAACACTGATAAACACATATGATCACCACTTTCCCTTTTCCATACACAAATATTTGTGTCAGCTGATCCACTAAAAACTAAATTTCCTGCAGTTGCTAAGCAAAGAACTGCCAATTTATGACCTCTGAGAACTCCTCCATGTGACAAAAACTTTGCGCGTTCCCAGAAGTTGACTAGTCCATCAGATGAACCGCAGTAAAGGAAACTGGATGTAGGGTCCACAACTAATGATGTTACTGCACATTCTTGGTTTAACAACGTATGCGAGAAAAAATGTTTTGTTTTATTCCCTTGTAATTCTCTTCTCCAAATTTTTACTGTTCCATCAGCCGAGCCTGAAAACACTAGCCCGTCAAACCCTACAACCACTGAATTTACAGCATCTTCATGGGCATTTATAGATTCCAAACACTTAAAATCTAATGCTCTCCAAACCTTTATGGTTTTATCCCAAGATGCTGAATATAAAAGATTTTGGTCTTCACTCATGCTAAGAGATGAAATAGCATCAAAATGTTTGATCCACACGGCATTTCTATTTCTTCTCACTTCAACGTAATTGTTTGGATTCATTGAACTTTTTATATAAGCTTTCAAAGTTGGTAATGTTCCAATGCGCTTGTAAATGTTTGGATCGTTAGAAGATATCTTCCAGACCCGTACCTGTTTAACAAATAATTAAGCAAATAAAAATGCGCTCTCTGTAACAGTACCTGATATCAAAAAGACTTTTTACGTACTTGGATCATGAAAAAGTATCAGAGACTCGCAAGTGAGAGCGCGTGTTCAGACATAATTAAGAAAAAGTACCTTTCCATCTTGATGACCCGTGAAGATTCTTTCTCCAGAAATGATTATTGCCTTCACCAATCCACTATTTGATTTGAATCCAGCAAATTCTTTTTGATTTTTCCATACCCTAATATTTTTGCTATCTGATCCTGTATATAACAAGTCTCCAGAAGCTGCTAATGAATATATATGACCTTCTTCACGAACAAGGGACCCCATAAGACCTGTGTAAGGATAACTTTCGACGTGTGACGACCATGGAGATTTTGATAATGGAGATGTTAGGTCCATAGAAGGCATTGAATATGGAGAAGATAATGAATAATGGTCGTCCGAATTAGGTGAAGGAGAGACCATATTGTAATCAGAGCTCAATGGAGAAGGTTGATTATCGAAATTTGCAGGGCCTGCAGCTTCAGATATATTGCTCGTACGAAATTTAGTATATTCATCTTGATCATGATTTGGATCAGATTGTAACATGCTCCCAAATGTTTGTTTCCCAGGGATATTGATGTTGTCTTCTGTCACCGTATTGTGTTGTTTTCTTGAATTATTCCTCATCATGTCTTGTTCCAAAATCAATCAACAAACTCAAGGTTGATGATAATGAAACAAGAACAGAACAAATAGAAAATTAGATTCTATGTAATCCCTATTAATAGGATGGAATAAAGAAAAGAAAAGTTACGTAAGATGTTTGGAGATGAATATATATAATGTGTGTATAATGTTTGTGAATTATGCAAAAGGAGAAGAAATTAAGGTACGGTCATGAAGATTTTTGGTACAAGACTTTTGGGAGGGCAAAATTAAAGACGTAGCTCTCACGGATAGTTGACGTGCAACTTGTCAAAGAGGATTTCTTTTTTATGTTCCATCTGGTGTTCGTTATCCGCATGAGGCTCGACTAAGTCCGGAGTCGTGTCAAAAAAGTCTTACATTAAAAAGTAAAGCGCTTCTATAAAAAATAACTCTTGACCCAGAGCTTGAACCAGAAATTTCTGATTAATATGAATGTGTACTTAACATTTCGCCACTTCTCTATTTACGGAAATTTCCTTTGGCAATAGGAACGCCCGACTTTGAATTTTGATGCTTTTCTCCTTTTGCTCTTTTTTTTTCAATGGTTGATCATAGATCACTTGTTATTCAATTAATACGTATATCTTGCGTCAATATTTTCACAATTGGTTGTTTTCTGAGATTCATAGCTTGTAAATTTACATTTTATCCTGCGAGAGTACGGTAGGACAAAAAAATATGGACTTTGAGTATTTACATCAAATCACATAAATATTTTATAGTTAAGTATATAATTTGGTAATTATACAAATCCATAGTCAAATAATAATATATTTGTATCATGTATTGATTGATTTTGTGTACATATTAAATGTGAATATATAAATTCTTATGGTGGATACTATGCAGTTTTCAAAAAGGAGATTCAGAAGAAAGTTCCATTAAACAATATCCAAGAATATAGGTAAAACATAGTGATGGGTTTTCAATGTCTTACCTTTATGTTTTGATGATCTAACAAACTTACTGTCAAAGAACCAGATAGGGAACCTGACACATTTGGTACACATTGCTAATCAACGGACTCCAGCTAATGTAAACTGCTGCAACTTCAGAAGATAGAGAACCAACACAGGGACCTGATCCCTTGTGTTTCCCTGACAGGAGTACGAAAGTCAACTGTGTACAGTTGGAAAGTGACTGCCACAGAAACAGTGCAGTACAGTTCTGCAGTCACTTATCCCTTGACCAACCAAGTGATTACATCATTCAAGTGATGTCATCCAAGTTGTGCATTACAACAAAACATCACTTGAACATTTTGAGAATTCACTTCAAGCATTCAAGTTATCTGATATGCGAGCATTCAATTCTCAAGTGCATCAAGAACAAAGTTTAACACTACTACGGACCAGTTCCTAAATCTAGTATCTTATTGTCCTTAGTTGAGTTGTAACTTTGTAATTGTTCTTCATTGTAACTCCTAATTTGCTTAGCTAGAAGCGTTGCTTAGGAACCCCTTTGTAAAACCATAAACCCTTAGTGCTTGTGTTGTGACTAGAGTTAGTTATGAGTTGAAGTCTTTGTAATAGGTGTATTGCAAAGTGGCTTGTAATAGGTGTATTACAAGTTAGTGAGGGATTAAGAGTTTAATTCCTAGATTGCATAGGTTGTAATCTAAAAGTTGCTCATAGTGAAGTTGAAATCCTACCTGTGTAGGTCGTGGTTTTTTATCCCCTTGAGCAGGGATTTTTCCACATAAATCTCCCTGTCTTATTTACTTACTGTTTCATTAGCATTCTCAGTGGAAACTCATAGAGGACCTGGTAATCTATAGTTTGGTGGACTCATATAAACTATCAATTGGTATCAGAGCGGATTCTTCCTATTAGGCTAACACCTAGGAAGGATCTTTATGGCTGCTCTACCAAATTTTGAAGAAGGTCAGTCTACGTATAGACCACCCAGGTTCAATGGGCAATACTATGGGTGGTGGAAGACAAGAATGCATGACTTTATCATAGCAGAAGATTCTGAGTTGTGGGATGTTATATGTGATGGTCCTTATGTCCCAACGAAGAAGGTCGGAGATCCTCCGGAGACGATACCAAAGACCAGAAAGGAATACAATGATGCAGATAGAAAAGCTGTGGAGAAAAAATTTTGTGCCAAGAAAATTTTAGTGTGTGGTATAGGTGTCGACGCCCCCTTTTTCTCGCGAAATTGGGTTTACGACATTTGGGCAGACAACTCTATTCCCTTTTGATATTTGGGTTTTTGGATTTGAAGAGTCGCCACCTAATGATTAAGTGTATTAGGAAACTAAGAGTTTTTGAGTTGGAAAACTAGAGTTCGGGTAAGGGCTAGAAATTATCTCGAGGGGAAGGTGTTAGGCACCCCTCAAGATCCACTAGTCTGGTTCCCGACCATGTCATATTGTGACTTTAAATGCAAACAACAAGTAGGCAAACAAATACAAAGGGGTTTTCACATAACAGTTGCAAGAGATTAAAGAAACTGAATTTTGATAGAGGAAGCAATTTTGAAATCTTGAATAAAGGAAGAAATTTTCATATAGTTGTTGCAAGCAGTTTAAAAGCTGAAGTTTTGGCGAAAAAGTAGTTGAAATTCTAAAAATAAAGTGGACAAATGAGGGAAGCGGGTCCTAGGTTTATACATATATGGATCACTCCACACAACACCCGGTAACCGTTTATACACGTGGTGTTATCGCATGGTCATCGTATCCATATCTACCCGTTCCCACCCCGTTAAGGTATTAAACGCGGAATGGTCTCGTTTTACCTATTGCATGTTATTACCCGCCCCCATCATATCAGTCCCGAAGGCACTTAGGACCACTAATCCTAAAGGGTAGGATGTTAGGCTGATTGGTTTCAAAGGATAAAAATCTAAGGCGACATACAAAACATATACTGCATGTTGGGGAAGCATGTAGACATATAAAGGCTCATATATACCTCCTCAAACAAAACGCATAAATAGCATGACTGAAACACAATTAAGGTCTCAAAAGATAGGAGCAGTTAAAAACTTGGTTTTGAAAACGAAGTACTAGCAATAATAGCACGATTCTAGGCAGAGATGAGTAACCTAGTAAATAAAATCAGAAGCTCAATAAAAGTAAGTAGGTGCATCATTTCAAAATCGTTTTCAGCAGAGTTTTGTATAAGAAAAAGCTGAGTGAACTTCAGAAAATCAAAACAAGAATGGCAGAGTTAAAACTTAAAGAAGTTGGTTGGTTTTAGGCTAATAGAAACACAATTGATCAGTTCTTATCGGGCCTGAAGTTTGCCTAGGCGTCGTTACACATTGTCTGGTTATTTAGAGAATGAACACACATATTTTGATTCTGATTTATAAAGGTACGCGTGATAAGACATTTGCAAAAAACGTTTCAAACCACTTAGCCATATTTTAACAAAGTTATTAGCTAAACATGAATTATCTACTGCAACTCGAATGAGTGAGAAGTCCTATGGGCAGGATATCTAATGCATAGAAGAGTCCCTAAAAAAACATGATTTCTAATATGCCAATGCAGTAATGACGAGTTATTTGGCTTGTTGTTAGTTATTTGCTGATTATTAACTGATCGTGGTTACAAGATGAGCGTAATGACAGGCTGAAAGTAAAGAACCTAAAGCAGGATCTCTAATGAATGAGATGCATGTCCTATGCAAGTTGTCTATTGCGCAAATAAATAAAATCCTATAAGCATGTTTTCTACCCATTATTTATACTAAGCATGCATAACCCTCCCCCATATTCACTATTCAACCCCAATCGTTTGTTTACAAATTATTACAAACCAGTATCATCTGAATTACAGTAAACAAGAACAAAAATAAGAAGTTACTCTATAGGGAGCCTTCAATCAGGCCCAGTCTTCCAACCTCAACCCATTCGAGTTCACAACCTTTGCCATGGTCTAGGTGCGACAAAGCTCCCTAGGGCCCCATTGGGTCCCTGGCCAATACCAGCACCTAGACATTTAAAAGAAAATGCAGGACATGTGCAGTGTGGAATACCAACCTTGTGTGTCAAAGTTCAGTGAGCACTCAGAGGTACTCAAAGCAATGCTCACACGAAGGGGGCAGAACCTATTCTCTAAGAGTAGTGTGAAGTGCAGGAAGAGAATTTTTCAAAAAAAAAAGGGGGGGGGGGTTGTTTTAAAAGAAAACAACAGGGACAATAGTTTAATAGCATAAGATTGCATGCAATAATCATGGGAGAAAGGGAGCAAACAGATCACAATATTAATGATGACTACACAGAATCAGAAGATTCAGGGGACCAAGGATTGGTCAGGCTTAAACATAAGCCTTAGACAACAACAGGGGAACAATCATGACATGCAAACCAAGAAAGACATACAGAGTGCCAAGGATCAGGGGAACTGGGAAGTGGTAAATTTAGGCATGCTAATGTATGGCAATAGGACATAGGCATAGCAAAGAATAGACAAAGTCAGACTTAGCATGTAAATCAGAAGACATGGTGAAGTATTTAAAGCAAAGAATCAATTACACATTGAACAGGAGAAGCATAAGTAGAAGAAAATCACAAAGATAATGAACTGAAGCAAAAATAAACACATTGGTGTGAGACTTGAAAATTAATTAGGACATACCAGTAAAAGAGCAAAAGCAGGATGCAAGGACTAAGTAGTAACACTATATTAGCCTTGGCTTTCAGCCGGCTAATAATAAACAGGAGCAGAGAATAGCAATAGAGCCAAAGAGCAAGAGAGAATGCAGATTTTTAAAGTGTTCAGTGTGTTTAAGTCAAGAAGACTTGTCGTGTATTTATAGTTGAAAGTAGGTGGTAAAATAAGGTAAAAATCACAGAAAACTATTAATTGAAGAACCCGGAATCAATTAATTAAAGAATAAAGGAAGTACTCTCATTAATTGAGGGAATCAAAATCAAACGAAAAGATTCAGCACCATATAAGGCAAGTAGAAAAAATCAGGGTAGGGTTAAATAAGGAATGAGTCAAGGTTCAGTATGCATATAGTAACCAATTAAGACCAAGTTCAGGAAAATTTCAATTAAGGAAAGGCTTAAAAAAACAGAGTACTATAACAAATAAGGTAACAAAAAATTAATTAATTCAAACGGGCGAGTAGAATGCTAGGGTTTAAAAGAAAATTTTAAATATACCAATCAATCGAGGAAAATCAGAATCAATCATGTGAAGTCATGATTCTGTATTCTCAACATATAAATAGAGGTGAATGAACAAGAGTAACAAACAAAATTAGCCAGGAAGGAACAAGAGATGAACAAACACAACCATTCGGAGATAGTGAAAACAAGTTAAGATTCAGCAGGACATATTCGAAGCATGAAACCACGAAACATTAACAAGAATCAAGGAAAATCAAGCTGACACACACAATCAAACGAAGGAACATGCTAACACATAGAAGCAGAGTAAAGAAAATCGTGCTAACACACATAAATCAAGGCAAAGAAACATGCTAACACCCATAATCAATCGAGTAAACATTTTTAGGAATTAGGGTTTTTTAGCAGAGTCAAACTAGAAAACAGTAAGAGCATAGAAATCGGTCAGAATAAATAAAGAAAAGGTTTAATCATAAAGAAAATCAGTTGGAGCATCCAAGAAACCCTAATTTTCAAAGAAAAAAAAATGGTTCAAAGTAGAGGATTTTTCAGAATAAACTCGAGAATAAGCAGAACATAGAGGAAAACATGAAAATAGCATGAAATAACACTGTTTTTGAGAGATTCAGGAGAGAGTTAGGGTTTCAAAAAGGGGAAACCCTAATAGAAGTGGAGAGAACCTGTCGAAACTTCATAGATCGTGACATATAGGGTGTGATTTCGCCTGAAATCACACCGGAGAACTCACAAATAGCAGAACCAGGAACTCCAGGTTCAAATCACCATGGTCCATAAACCTTGAAGGTCCTAGAGGTGTTGAACAGGACGATGAGAGGCCCATCGGAGCCTTGGGGTTGAAGGGAGGTGGCCGGAGATGGCCGAAAACAAACCAGGCGGAACTTTTAGGGATTGATTCGCATGGTGGGGGTTTCTGGGGTCTCAAAATAGGGGGAATCGGTGAGCTAGGGTTTCATGGCGGTTGATGGTCGAATGGGGTGAGATTGGAGGTGGCCGGAGAGGCGGTGGAGATCATCGGAGAAGAGAGAACCAGAAAGTTCTAGAGAGAAGGGAGAGGAAGAGACGTGATAGAGAGAGAGACAGTCTCATGAAAATGAAGGGTCTGGGAGGGTAATTGAATTTAATTAAGGGAATTAAATCTGGGCCGTTGATCTCATTTGATCAATGGCTCAGATTAAAGAAAGATTGGACCGGGTTATTTTTTTAGGGATTGGGTTGGGTTGGTTTAAATGGGGTATTGGGCCATTTAGAATCTGATAGGGGGTGTGGCCAATTTGGCTAGAATTGAAATAATAAGGGTTGTTTGTTAAATAGCCAATTTCCCCTTTTATTATTTTTTATAAAATAGTACAAAAATGATTTAAAAATAAATTAAAGGTACTGGACCAATTAATAACCTATAAATATTAATGTAAAAATACTAAAAGTGATTTTATAATTATAAAATGCTGTTAATTGTAAAATAGGCTATAATTGCAATTATACGCAATTTAGTTTTAAAAATACCAAGCAAATGTATAAAAAATATGCAAAAATTACCCCAATTATATCTTAATGTAAATATGAGAATGAAATAAATTATTCACCAAAAAATGCTAGTTTGGGAATAATTATTGAATTTTGTAGTATTAAAATAGACAATAAATTGATTTAAAAATCTTTAAAAATAAAAGAAAAACACCAAACTTGAGGGCATGCTTATATATGCGTGTACATGCTATTTTGAGGATATTTTGAGTATAAAAATATGTAGGGAAAAATTGGGTATCAACAGCTGCCCCTCTTTACCCGAGAAGGATTAAAGAGTTGTCGGGTAAAGATATGATGGCCAATTTTGACAGAAAGAAACGATTTGAAAGCTTATGACCGAGCTCTGGCTCCTGAGCTGCCTACACATCCCTGGTCTTACAGGAATCAGGCCACATGTAGTTCGGGGAATCCGTCGGCGGAACTTGCCGATGGAGATTTCGAATGACGGACGCAATATTCGGGTTGGGAAGGACGGTCAGGGACCGATGGGCTGCAGGAACCGGAGCAAGATTGCTCCTGCTGTGATGGACGTTGCTAGCGGTGTACCTGCAAATAAGCAATACGAGCATATATCGTGCATAAATTTAAACGTGATGCAAGTTCCCATTGGACCATGAATGCTGTCTTCGGACGAATAGGATGACGTCCTCAGACCATGACGTCCTGGGTCATGAGGCGTATAATAGAGGATTCGCAGGGTATGAAATGATGTTCTCGGGCTATGAAAATAATGCCTCCGAACCATGATGCCTTTGAATAATGATATGCAGAAGACAAAAGCGGGGTCCTCAGGCCATGGCATGGCGTTCTCGGACTATGAAAATGGTGCCTCCGAACAATGACGTCTTTGGATAATTTGGCGATCTTTCAGCCCATGAAATGCAGGATTTGGCGATGTTTCAGCCGATGTGGGATTTAAATGAAGTTGGCGATATTTTAGCCATGCAAAGTTTTGAATAAAGTTGGCGATATTTCAGCCGGTGCAACGATTTAAATAGGGTTGGCGATATTTCAGCCGATGCAAAGATTTAAATAGAGTTGGCGATATTTCAGCCGACATAGAGATTTAAATAGAATTGGCGATATTTCAGCCGTGCAGAGATTTAAATGAAGTTGGCGATATTTTAGCCATGCAGGATTTAAATGAAGTTGGCGATATTTCAGCCATGCAGGATTTAAAAAAAAATTGGCGATATTTCAGCCGACATAGAGATTTATATAGAATTGGCGATATTTCAGCCATGCAGAGATTTAAATGAAGTTGGCGATATTTCAGCCATGCAGGATTTAAAAGAAGTTGGCGATATTTCAGCCATGCAGGATTTAAATAAAATTGGCGATATTTCAGCCGACATAGAGATTTAAATAGAATTGGCGATATTTCAGCCATGCAGAGATTTAAATAAAGTTGGCGATATTTCAGCCGTGCAGGATTTAAATAAAATTGGCGATATTTCAGACAACAGGTGGAGACAATGCTTAGTCTCGGAAGGCAGAAAGGTAGCCTTATGCAATGCAAGAAAAATGCAGGATGGAGGTAGAGCTTAACTTCGGAAGGCAGAAAAGTAGCCTTATGTAATGCGAGAAAAATGCAGGATGGAGGTAGAGCTTAACCTCGGAAGGCAGAAAAGTAGCCTTATGCAATGCGAGAAAAATGCAGGATGGAGGTAGAGCTTAACCTCGGAAGGCAGAAAAGTAGCCTTATGCAATGCGAGAAAAATGCAGGATGGAGGTAGAGCTTAACCTCGGAAGGCAGAAAAGTAGCCTTATGCAGTGCAAGGAAATGCAGGATGGAGGTAGAGCTTAACCTTGGAAGGCAGAAAAGTAGCCATATGCAATGCGAGGAAATGCAGGATGGAGGTAGCGCTTAACCTCGGAAGGCAGAAAGGTAGCCTTATGCAATGCAAGAAATAAAGGTGGAGAGTAACGAAATCTCTTAGCTGATAGACGATAGCTGATAGTTGATTGTGTCATTGTGTCCGCTGGGGATGTCATGTGCGGACAACACTTATAAGTGACCGATGATTCTGAGAGTTGTACTCCTGCAAAATAGGAGTATGTAACCGTATCTGATGGTTCTATGTCTTGGGGTGTCTGCATTCAAAGAAAGATCGTGAGTTTTGTCAAGGGGGAAGGTTAGTTCGTCTTCCCGTGGACTCCGCTCGTCCTACTCGGCTCTTGTTTTCATTGGGGTAGCATCGCTAAACAAAGCAATTTGACAGTAGCCATGGATGATCAAAAATATGATGTAACTACATAATAAAAATGATTTTCTTTTAGATGAACCGACGACTGCGACGCGGTTCAAGACATTGCGACCTCTTTTGCTCCGGAATTTTGAGGGTCCTCCTCAAAATTCTGTCCCAGTTTACTGGGCTGGTACTTCTGACGACTGCGTGTGACGAATGGCTGAAAGTTGACTTCGGAATTTTGAGGGTCCTCCTCAAAATTCTGCCCAGTTTCCAATATCGGGGGAAAATGAAATTTTATTGGATTGTAACCGAACCCATAAGGCTGCCTACGTATCCCCTCTTAAACGGGAATCAGGTCAAACGTAGTTCAAATTACATCATAAAGAAATCATAATGATTACACATAATAACGTTTGACTGCATCTGAATTAATTGGCTTTGGCCAGACTTTTCCATCCATTTCTGCGAGTATGAGGGCTCCTCCTGTTAGGACCCGGTGAACTATGTACGGGCCTTGCCAGTTAGGAGAGAACTTTCCTTTGGCCTCAACCTGATACGGGAAAATTTTCTTCAGCACCAGCTGCCCCGGTGTGAATTGTCTTGGCTTGACTCTTTTGTTGAAAGCTCTTGACGTTCTGTTCTGATACAATTGACCATGGCAAACTGCATTCATTCTCTTTCTGTCTATAAGGGCTAACTGCTCGTAGCGACTCTTTACCCATTCTGCATTTTCAAGGTCTGCTTCCTATATAATCCTCAGGGAGGGAATCACTACCTCGGCCGGGATGACTGCCTCGGTACCATAAACCAACATATAGGGAGTCGCCCCGGTTGAGGTGCGAACCGTGGTACGGTATCCCAATAAAGCAAATGAGAGCATTTCGTGCCACTGCTTGTGTTTCTCTATCATTTTCCTCAGTATCTTCTTAATGTTCTTATTGGCTGCTTCTACAGCTCCATGCATCTGAGGTCTGTAGGCCGTAGAATTCTTGTGCTTAATCTTGAAGGTCTCACACATTACTTTCATCAGGTTGCTATTGAGATTGGAACCATTATCAGTAATGATTGACTCTGGGATGCCGAACAGGCAAATGATACGGTCGCGGACAAAGTTTGCCACAACCTTCTTGGTCACTGCCTTATATGGTGCTGCTTCAACCCATTTGGTGAAATAATCAATTGCCACTAGAATTAACCTGTGCCCGTTTGATGCGGCAGGTTCGATAGGTCCAATGACATCCATTCCCCAAGCGGCGAACGGCCATGGCGAGCTCGTTGCATTAAGCTCATTAGGAGGCACCTTTATTATATCTGTATGTATCTGACAACGATGGCATTTTCGGACATACCGGATGCAGTCCATCTCCATAGTCATCCAAGAATAACCAGCTCGGAGTATTTTCTTGGCTAAAACGAAACCATTCATATGTGGGCCACAGGTCCCTACATGAACTTCTTCTAATAACCTGGACGCTTCCTTTGCTTCGACACACCTTAGTAATCCCAAATCGGGAGTCCTCCTATATAGGAATCCTCCGCTGTGAAAGAAGTGATTGGATAACCTTCGCAGTGTGCGCTTCTGAGTAGCGTTTGCAAGTTCTGGATATTCCCCTGTTGTCAAATACCTTTTGATATAATGGAACCAAGGTTTTTCATCTGCTTCTTCCTTGACATGAGCACAGTAAGCGGGTTGATCCTGGATTTTTACCGGGATAGGATCAATGAAGTTCTTATCTGGATGCTGAATCATGGATGATAGAGTGGCCAATGCGTCGGCGAACTCATTTTGGACTCTGGGGACGTGCCGGAATTTTATCTTTGTAAACCTCTTCCTCAACTCCTGTACATGATGCAAATACGGGAGTATCTTGGAGTTCTTGGTTGCCCATTCTTCTCGGACCTGATGTATGAGCAAGTCGGAATCCACGATCACTAGTAACTCTGGGACGTTCATGTCAATAGCCATCTTGAGCCCTAAGATGCAGGCTTCGTACTCGACCATATTGTTGGTGCACGGGAACCTGAGCTTGGCGGATACCGGATAATGCTGGCCGGTTTCTGATACTAGGACTGCTCCTATGCCAACTCCCTTGAAATTTGCTGCTCCGTCGAAAAACACCCTCCAACCGTCATAGGATTCTGCAATGTCCTCTCCTATGAAAGAGACCTCTTCGTCAGGAAAATACATCTTTAGAGGCTCGTATTCTCCGTCCATGGGATTTTCGGCAAGATGATCTACCAGTGCTTGTCCTTTGATCGCTTTCTGGGTCACGTAGACAATATCAAATTCACTCAGCAGGATTTGCCATTTGGCTAGCTTGCCCATGGGCATGGGCTTCTGAAAGATGTACTTTAGCGGATCCATCCTTGATATGAGATAAGTGGTATAGGCACCGAAATAATGCCTCAACTTCTGAGCTACCCAAGTCAAAGCACAACAGGTGCGTTCTAGCAGGGAGTACCGGGCCTCGTACGGGGTGAACTTCTTGCTGAGGTAGTAGATGGCCTGCTCCTTTCTCCCCGTTTCATCATGTTGTCCCAAAACACAACCGAATAGCCCATCCAGTACTGCAAGGTAGAGCAATAGCGGTCTACCTAGTTCGGGCGGAACCAGAACTGGCGGCGTTAACAAGTATTCCTTGATTCTGTCGAAGGCTTTCTGACAATCATCAGTCCATTTAGTGGCGGCGTCCTTCTTCAACATCTTAAAGATTGGATCACAAATGACAGTGGACTGAGCTATGAACCGGCTGATGTAGTTGAGTCTCCCCAAGAAACTCATAACCTCTTTCTTGTTCTTTGGCGGTGGCAAGTCTTGAATGGCCTTAACCTTTGATGGATCTAGTTCTATCCCTCGTCGACTTATGATGAACCCAAGCAGTTTCCCGGCAGGAACCCCGAATGCACATTTGGCGGGATTCAGTTTCAAGTTGTACCTTCTCAATCTGTTGAAGAACTTCCTCAGATCTTCCATGTGGCCAGTGACTTTCTTGGATTTGATGATGACATCGTCTACATACACCTCGATCTCTTTGTGTATCATGTCATGGAAAATAGTAGTCATAGCCCTCATGTAGGTGGCCCCAGCATTCTTTAATCCAAATGGCATAATCTTGTAACAATACATCCCCCACGGTGTAATGAAAGCCATTTTCTCCGCGTCTTCTTCGTCCATCCATATCTGATGATACCCAGCAAAACAATGGACAAATGACTGCAACTCGTGCTTGGTGCAGTTATCAATCAGGATGTGTATGTTCGGCAAGGGGAAGTCGTCTTTCGGACTGGCCTGGTTGAGGTCCCGGTAGTCGACATAGACTCTGACCTTCCCGTCCTTCTTTGGCACTGGCACAATGTTGGCCAACCATGTTGGATACTCCACTACTCTGAGGACCTTGGCTTTGACTTGGTTGGTAACTTCCTCCTTGATTTTCAAACTCATGTCTGGCTTGAACTTCCTGAGCTTCTGCTTTACCGGCGGACATGTCGGATCTGTTGGCAGTTTGTGAGCTACAATAGATGTACTGAGACCGGTCATATCATCATACGACCAGGCAAATATGTCCTCATATTCTCTTAGAAACTCTGTGTACTTTTCCTTTTTCGATGGTGACAGGTGAACACTGATGCGCGTTTCCTTGACATTCTCTGTATCCCCCAAGTTGAAAACCTCAATTTCGTCCAAGTTAGACTTAGGCCTATTCTCAAAGTTCTCAACCTCTTTAACAACCTCTTCTGGTATATCATCCTCTTCTGAGTCTGTATCCGTTTGTTGCGTTGCCTCGTCGCAAGTCACAATCGTCGGTTCATCAAGATAAGTAATAGTAATGATGTGTAAATAAAGTAAATGATAGAGAAAATAATAAGAGCGAGATTTATAAGAAACTGAAATACTTTGATAAATTACATGATTGTTTTGAACATCGGGGCTCTTTTCGAAATTTAAAGAAAGTACGGAAAGGAAATCAACTAGCGAAAAAGTAAAAGATAATGCATAGTGCTTTGTTCAGCCTTGCTACCCCGAAGCTTTTCGGTCCTTGGTGGTTCTGACGGACCAGTTGTTAAGGCGCGCCCCTCGGCTCACAGCTTGTATAGAAGGGCCTTCCTCCTTAAAAATGACATGACAGTCCATATTGTCGTCTTCTAAGAACAGATTATTCATTGCCGCCAATGTTTCCTCTTTTTCTGACCCATATATGATGTCTGCCGGCTGGAAAGTCTGCTCCAGGCGAGGTATAGGGTGCTCCAGTGGATAATAAGGTCCGCGCCATGGTGGCGACCAATCCTTGAATTCTTCCCAAGTATATCTATACCCCAACCCGAAGGTGGTGCCGTGCTTCTTCAGTTTGATAGGTTTAGTGATTCCCTGGAGGTTCTTGCCAAGCCCCTTGCCAGGCTCATATCCGCTCCAATTCAGTATACTTTCAATCTTGTTATCCCACCACTTATCCTTGTCCACGGCGTTGACTCGCTCAATGTGATGGTAGGTTTCTCCGCCTATCTTCCTTCTTCCTCCGATTGCTGGGATGGTCTGGCGACTGTATATGGGATTACTACTGTCGCCATGAATAATCNATGTGGACAAGGACATGTTGTTCCTTATCTTCCACAATATCCAATGTGCATTTAGAAGACCAGAAGATCCATATCTTGTTGGAACAGTTGTGGAAGCATGAATGGTAACCTAGCTTCCTTTTGACTTTGTCAATTTTCCTATCTCCCACCATAGGTTCTTGAAGGAACATATATGGAATTTTGTATTCATTCTTAAGAAAACAAAGTCTTTCAGCAGCACCTTTAGACCCTATCCCTCTAATATTCCATGAAAGTGTGCTAATCATTAGAAACATCAGGGGATTGGTTTTGTTCCAGAGAAGTAGAAATTTGTTCTTCCATGGGTGGAGGCACAAAATTCCTAGTATAAGGCTTGGATCCACCTCTTGGGAATAGATTGTTGAAGTAAGTAATATTTTGTTGTATTTGTGTAGGGGTACATTCCATTGATTTCTCTTGGAAGAAATTCCCCGTGTTTCTAACACGTCTATCACTTGAAAGTCAACGTCGAACCAAGTCGGTCCCATTTGCAGACACAAACTGATTTCCCCAATAGTGGACCTTTGGGAACCATCGAAAGCTTTGACGTTGATGGCCCCATCCTTGATCTCATGCAGGCTCTTCCCCAATGTTCTGAGAGTCACCAATGGACAAATATTGAGGCTAGACCCTCCGTCAACCAGAATTCTGGTGATGAAATAATCCTCGCATTGCACGGTGATGTCCAACGCCTTGTTGTGGCTCGGCTCTTCTGGTGGCAGCTCATCCTCGTGGAAAGTGATTTTATGACTCTCCAATATCTGCCCTACCATGTTCGCCATTTCTCTTCCAGTTATGTTGCTGGGTACATATGCCTCACTCAGTATCTTCATCAAGGCGTTCTTATGTGCATCGGAGCTTTGCAGCAGAGCTAGGATGGAGATTTATGCCGGTGTTTTATTCAGTTGATCAACGACTGAGTATTCTTTTGCATGTATCTTTCGCGCCGTCCAGAGGCCTGCTTACTTGATTCAGCTAAATGCTCCGGAGTATAAATCCTACCTGTTCTGGTCGTGCCCTGTGCTGCAATTGCTTCTCCAGACCTAGTTTTCCCTTTTCTTCTCGCCTCGGCTGTGTAATCCCAAGGAACGGCCTGTGTATGGAACGGTGTTATGGATGACATTGCTACAGGAATGGGTACCCTCGCTTTGGGAGGTAACACAGCAACTTCAAATGGTATAGGTGCCTTTGGAGACCCAAACTCAACCTCAATTGGCTTTGTGGTCTTTGTGGATGACTGTGTTTCAAGATCGAGGGGTACGGACATGTTCACCTCAGCATCCCCAGAGGGATGGATCTGGACCACAATTGGATTCAGTGTGATTGTTGATTTCTTGGGCTCGTCACCTTCGTTAATCAATCCAATCGACCCTTTGGGGTCCCAATCATCTTCTACCTCGGTCATGTGAACGCTTCCACCCTTATGATTAGGCAGGGGATTGTTGCGAACATTGAGAGCGGGCTCTTTCGCCACGATGATCTTGTTGTCAATTAAGGCTTGGATTTTATCCTTCAGAGATCGGCATTCATCAATGGTATCCCCCTTCATGCCGGAATGGTATGCACAGGTTTTGTTCGGGTTGACCTATTGGGAAGGATTTTCTGGAGTTATGGCAGGGATTGGGGTGACGTAACCAGCAGCTTTGAGCCTTTCATACAGCTGGTCGATTGGTTCGGCGATGGCGGTGTACTGCTTGGGAGGTCTACGGTCGAAATTAGGGCGTGGTTTAGGGAAGTTTTGGCGGGCAGGAGGTGATTGATAGTGAGAGGGCTGAGCATTATAGGCTTGGTAGACGGGTGCGGGTTGGGAATATCTTGGCGAGGTAGGTTGATATGTGGGAGGTGGAGATGATTGGTAAGTAGGTGGTGGAATTTGGTAAGAGGGCGGAGGTGCTTGGTAATTAGGGATGGTTTGATATGTGAGAGGAGGTATTGGGTATGCTTGGTATTTTACTGGGGATTTTGTTCTCTGTGCAACCATCACGGCACTCACATCCTTTTTCTTGGACGTGCCACCAGACTGTAGAGCCTTGTTGGTAGCCTGCAATGCCTCAAAATTAGTGACCATACCACTTTTAATGCCTTCCTCAATCCTTTCTCCTAGCTTGATGATGTCGGAGAATTTCTGGCCTTCGATCAACATCAACCTCTCATAATACTGTGGATCCTGAGCTCGGACGAAAAACCTGTTCATCTGTTCTTCTTCCAAGGCCGGCCTGACCTTAGCAGCCTCTGATCTCCAACGAGTAGCATACTCGCGGAATGACTCCGTAGGTTTCTTCTTCAAATTCTAGATGTAGAATAC
Organism: Nicotiana attenuata; assembly: GCF_001879085.1. Taxonomy (NCBI): domain Eukaryota; kingdom Viridiplantae; phylum Streptophyta; class Magnoliopsida; order Solanales; family Solanaceae; genus Nicotiana; species Nicotiana attenuata. The sequence goes on along the minus strand of NW_017672687.1, from coordinate 146,907 downwards.
ATCTGGCGCATTCTCCGTATTGAATCTGAACCTATCCATGAAATCGGACGCCATTCCTACCCAGCTTGTCCACTTCTTGGGGTCTTGGCTAATGTACCAAGATAGAGCATCACCTTTCAAACTTCTCATGAAGAGCTTCATGCGAATCTTTTCATCTCTTCCGACACCGACCAGCTTATCACAGTATGTCCTCAAATGGACTCTGGGATCCCCTGAGCCGTCAAACATCTCGAACTTGGGAGGTTTGTACCCCTTGGGAAGTTCGACGTCTGGCTGAATGCAAAGGTCCTCAAAATTCAGCCCCTCAATGCCTTTGTTTCTCAACACCCTGGACTCGGCTAGTCAGTTTCTTGAGTTCTGCGGCCAGGTTCTTGATGAGAGTCTTTGTCGTCAGACTCCGGTGTGCTTGAGATAGGTTGAGTGTATTGTGGTATGGTGTCCACATAGATGGGGGTATGGTGGGGATGATCATTTGGTGGTTCGGGAATGAGTAGCGGGGTGTTGTTTGAAGTGTGACATGTGTTGCAGTTTTGATGGGGAGCGGGTTGTTTCTGTGGTTTCGGGATGTTCTGTGGAGGTATAGGGTTTTGAGCATTGGGAAAGTTGACGTCTGGAGTAGTGAGGGAGAATGACAAGCTTGCCAAGTTCCGAACTTGGTCTAGTTCTTCTTGAAATTTCAGTAACTTCGAGCTGGGCGGCACTTTCTTTGGATACCTGAATACCCTGAGGAACCTCTACCCTTTCAACCGAGTTCTCCTTCCTGACGTTGTTCAAGTCTTCCATTTTTGCTTTGCTCTTGTTTTTGATAGGACTTGGAGGAGGAGGAGGTGGAGGGCCCTTAGATCTTGTGGAGTAGGATGATGATGCCAGAGTGCACGAACTTACCTTTTGGGGAGGGGAAATAAAAAATAAAAGTAAATACAAAAAGGTAACAAGTTAGTACGGATTCTGAGAAAAATATTGCAATATTTAAACACATAGTATAAGAATATAAATCGTGTCCTAAATTGGGTGCCTCATTGTGCCCGAGGTAGGCCTAGCGACAAGTTGATTTGGAGAACTTATAATGCTAAATGCCTCATTTTATTGATAAAAATAAGACGAATCCCATAATGTCACTAATGGCCATTGGCCTTATTACATTTTAAAGCGAAAAAGAAAAGAGACTCCTAACTACTTGGTCCCAGAAGGACCTTCCCCAGACTCGACATCTTTAGCTCCATCGAACAGCTTCACTAGCTCACGCAGCCCCAGCAGTAGCCCATTTCTCTCACATTTTTCATTTGGTTGGGCGACACTTGGAGCTCTTGGAGGGAATATTTTCATCATCTATTGCGAGATAAGTTATTCCCACATATTGCAAGTTAATTACACGGATTCTATAAGGATTTAACATGGAAATTTTTGGAGATTCTGGGATTTTGAAGAAAAACCTAGATTTTTTTTTTGGATTTTGACCACGAAATTAGACATGGAATTTGGAATAAATGATATAGTTTAGTTCGTAGCGTTACGGGTAAAGTTTATTTCGAAAATATTTGGAATCCAGGCACGTGTGCCTGAGGGTTGACTTTGTTGACTTTTCGAGTGGAGTTGGGAATTGTTATAAATTAATTAATTATGATGTTAGGGTATTTTTTTTATTGGTTTTCCTGATTGTTTGACTAGTTTTAGATCGATGGGCATCGGTTTGAGGTGTTAGAGAGGCGTTGAAGCCGATTATGGAACTTCGAGGCGAGGTAAGTGTCCTGTCTAACCTTGTGAGAGAGAATTCACCCCTGTAGTAGTTATTCTTGTTATATGCTNGAAATCGGACGCCATTCCTACCCAGCTTGTCCACTTCTTGGGGTCTTGGCTAATGTACCAAGATAGAGCATCACCTTTCAAACTTCTCATGAAGAGCTTCATGCGAATCTTTTCATCTCTTCCGACACCGACCAGCTTATCACAGTATGTCCTCAAATGGACTCTGGGATCCCCTGAGCCGTCAAACATCTCGAACTTGGGAGGTTTGTACCCCTTGGGAAGTTCGACGTCTGGCTGAATGCAAAGGTCCTCAAAATTCAGCCCCTCAATGCCTTTGTTTCCTTCAACACCCTGGACTCGGCTAGTCAGTTTCTTGAGTTCTGCGGCCAGGTTCTTGATGAGAGAGTCTTTGTCGTCAGACTCCGGTGTGCTTGAGATAGGTTGAGTGTATTGTGGTATGGTGTCCACATAGATGGGGGTATGGTGGGGATGATCATTTGTGTTTAGTGGTTCGGGAATGAGTAGCGGGGTGTTGTTTGAAGTGTGACATGTGTTGCAGTTTTGATGGGGAGCGGGTTGTTTCTGTGGTTTCGGGATGTTCTGTGGAGATAAAGGATTTTGAGCATTGTGGAAGTTGACGTCTGGGGTAGTGAGGGAAAATGACAAGTTGGCCAAGTTCCGAACTTGGTCCAGTTCTTCCTGAAATTTCAATAACTTCTGTTCGAGCTGAGTGGCGTTTTCTTTGGAACCCTGAATACCCTGAGGAACCTCTACCCTTTCAACTGAGTTCTCCTTCCTGATGTTGCTCAAGTCTTCCAATTTTGCTTTGTTCTTGTTTCTGATAGGACTCGGAGGAGGAGGAGGTGGAGGGCCCTTAGATCATGTGGAGTAGGATGATGATGCCAGAGTGCACAAACTAACCTTTTGGGGAGGGGAATAAAACAAAAAGTAAAAACAAAAAGGTAACAAGTTAGTGAGGGTTATGAGAAAAAATGTTGCAATATTTAAACACATAGTGTAAGAATATAAATTGTGTCCTAAATTGGGTGCCTCGTTGTGCCCGAGGTAGGCCTAGCGACAAGTTGATCTGGAGAACTTATAATGCTAAATGTCTCATTTTATTGATAAAAATAAGACGAATCCCAAAACGACACTAAAATTGCGGAAAGTAAAATGTCACTAATGGCCATTGGCCTTATTACATTTTAAAGCGAAAAGAAAAAAGACCTTAACTACTTGATCCTAGAAGGACTTTCCCCAGACTCGGCATCTTTAGCTCCATCGAACAGTTTCACCAGCTCGCGCAGTCCCAGCAGCAAATAAGCCCTAGCCAAGTGTCCTCCTTCATTTCCCTCAGCGTTCTGGCAGTCGGTGACTCTGGATGAATTTTCTTTACCATGCCGAATCTGGGGACTTCGTGCCTCATTTTTTGCAAAACAAAGTGTTAGACCCCTACCCCACCGGACTCGACTATTTAAACCAATAATTAGCATAATGGCATTTAGTTCTACAAATAAATGCACAGAACGTGGTAAGGTCCGTTTGGGTTCCAAGGAAACCCAGTGGACTTTGGACAGGGTTATCTTAAAGAGTCATTATGCGGACAACATAACTGACTCGACTAGGTTTGACAGTGATGCATGCACAGTTAAACAGAATAAGGCTTCTATGGGGTGTTAGACCGGTACCCTTGAGCGAACAACTCAAGAAGGAAAGGCACGGAACCCTCGACTGCACCGCTGATCGACTGGTTTTACTGCAAATATGCCTTTGCCAAATTTAGGGGGGGTGATAATATCGGAAGAGCGCAACAACTCATTATAAGCGTTGCTATGGTATTTGTTTGGCACAAGTGGAATATGATGTTGAAGATGCAATTACAAGAATGAAACAAATTGTCACGTATTTTCACGTTCATAATGATTACAATAATTGCACTAAAAATTACAACGGCATTGAAGGAAAGCAATAGATGAAAGCATTAAAGAAAAAGAAACAAAAAACCAAGTCAGTTTTGAATAAGGACATTAAATAAAGCAAAAAAAAGCAATAAAACCACAAATAACATGAAGTGGTAAAAGCCTAAAGACATCCCCAGCAGAGTCGCCATGCTGTCGACGCCCCCTTTTTCTCGCGAAATCGGATTTACGATATTTGGGCAGACAACTCTATTCCCTTTTGGGATTTGGGTTTTTGGATTTGAAGAGTCTCCACCTAATGATTAAGTGCATTAGGACACTAAGAGTTTTTGAGTTGGAAAACCAGAGTTCGGGTAAGGGCTAGAAATTATCTCGAGGAGAAGGTGTTAGGCACCCCTCAAGATCCACTAGTGTGGTTCCCGGCCATGTCATATTGTGACTTTAAATGCAAACAACAAGTAGGCAAACAAATACAAAGGGGTTTTCACATAATAGTTGCAAGAGATTAAAGAAACTGAATTTTGATAGAGGAAGCAGTTTTGAAATCTTAAATAAAGGAAGAAATTTTCATATAGTTGTTGCAAGCAGTTTAAAAGCTGAAGTTTTGGCGAAAAAGTAGTTGAAATTCTAAAAATAAAGTGGACAAATAAGGGAAGCGGGTCCTAGGTTTATACATAATATGGATCACTCCACACAACACCCGGTAACCGTTTATACACGTGGTGTTATCGCGTGGTCATTGTATCCATATCTACCCGTTCTCACCCCGTTAAGGTAATAAACGCGGAATGGTCTCATTTTACCTATTGCATGCTATTACCCGCCCCCATCATATCAGTTTCGGAGGCACATAGGACCACTAATCCTAAAGGGTAGGATGTTAGGCTGATTGGTTTCAAAGGATAAAAATCTAAGGCGACATACAAAACATATACTGCATGTTGGGGAAGCATGTAGACATATAAAGGCTCATATATACCTCCTCAAACAAAACACATAAATAGCATGACTGAAACACAATTAAGGTCTCAAAATATAGGAGCAGTTAAAACTTGGTTTTGAAAACGAAGTAGTAGCAATAATAGCACGATTCTGGGCAGAGATGAGTAACCTAGTAAATAAAATCAGAAGCTCAATAAAAGTAAGTAGGTGCATCATTTCAAAATCGTTTTCAGCAGAGTTTTGTGTAAGAAAAAGCTGAGTGAACTTCAGAAAATCAAAACAAGAATGGCAGAGTTAAAACTTAAAGAAGTTGGTTGGTTTTAGGCTAATAGAAACACAATTGATCAGTTCTAATCGGGCCTGAAGTTTGCCTAGGCGTCGTTACACATTGTCTGGTTATTTAGAGAATGAACACACATATTTTGATTCTGATTTATAAAGGTACGCGTGATAAGACATTTGCAAAAAACGTTTCAAACCACTTAGCCATATTTTAACAAAGTTATTAGCTAAACATGAATTAACAACTGCAACTCGAACGAGTGAGAAGTCCTATGGCAGGATATCTAATGCATAGAAGAGTCCCTAAAAAAACATGATTTCTAATATGCCAATGCAGTAATGACGAGTTATTTGGCTTGTTGTTAGTTATTTGCTGATTATTAACTGATCGTGGTTACAAGATGAGCGTAATGACAGGCTGAAAGTAAAGAACCTAAAGCAGGATCTCTAATGAATGAGATGCATGTCCTATGCAAGTTGTCTATTGCGCAAATAAATAAAATCCTATAAGCATGTTTTCTACCCATTATTTATACTAAGCATGCATAACCCTCCCCCATATTCACTATTCAACCCCAATCGTTTGTTTACAAATTATTACGAACCAGTATCATCTGAATTACAGTAAACAAGAACAAAAATAAGAAGTTACTCTATAGGGAGCCTTCAATCAGGCCCAGTCTTCCAACCTCAACCCATTCGAGTTCACAACCTTTGCCATGGTCTAGGTGCGGCAAAGCTCCCTAGGGCCCCATTGGGTCCCTGGCGAATACCAGCACCTAGACATTTAAAAGAAAATGCAGGACATGTGCAGTGTGGAATACCAACCTTGTGTGTCAAAGTTCAGTGAGCACTCAGAGGTACTCAAAGAAATGCTCACACGAAAGGGGCAGAACCTATTCTCTAAGAGTAGTGTGAAGTGCAGGAAGAGAAGTTTTCAAAAAAAAAAGGGGGGGGGGGGTTGTTTTAAAAGAAAACAACAGGGACAATAGTTTAATAGCATAAGATTGCATGCAATAATCATGGGAGAAAGGGAGCAAATAGATCACAATATTAATGATGACTACACAGAATCAGAAGATTCAGGGGACCAAGGATTGGTCAGGCTTAAACACAAGCCTTAGACAACAACAGGGGAACAATCATGACATGCAAACCAAGAAAGACATACAGAGTGCCAAGGATCAGGGGAACTGGGAAGTGGTAAATTTAGGCATGCTAATGTATGGCAATAGGACATAGGCATAGTAAGGAATAGACAAAGTCAGACTTAGCATGTAAATCAGAAGACATGGTGAAGTATTTAAAGCAAAGAATCAATTACACATTGAACAGGAGAAGCATAAGTAGAAGAAAATCACAAAGATAATGAACTGAAGCAAAAATAAACACATTGGTGTGAGACTTGAAAATTAATTAGGACATACCAATAAAAGAGCAAAAGCAGGATGCAAGGACAAAGTAGTAACACTATATTAGCCTTGGCTTTCAGCCGGCTAATAATAAACAGGAGCAGAGAATAGCAATAGAGCCAAAGAGCAAGAGAGAATGCAGATTTTTAAAGTGTTCAGTGTGTTTAAGTCAGGAAGACTGGTCGTGTATTTATAGTTGAAAGTAGGTGGTAAAATAAGGTAAAAATCACAGAAAACTGTTAATTGAAGAACCCGGGGATCAATTAATTAAAGAATCAAGGAAGTACTCTCATTAATTGAGGGAATCAAAATCAAACGAAAAGATTCAGCACCATATAAGGCAAGTAGAAAAAATCAGGGTAGGGTTAAATAAGGAATGAGTCAAGGTTCAGTATGCATATAGTAACCAATTAAGACCAAGTTCAGGAAAATTACAATTAAGGAAAGGCTTAAAAGAATAGAGTACTATAACAAATAAGGTAACAAAAAATCAATTAATTCAAACGGGCGAGTAGAATGCCAAGGTTTAAAAGAAAATTTTAAATATACCAATCAATCAAGGAAAATCAGAATCAATCATGTGAAGTCATGATTCTGCATTCTCAACATATAAATAGAGGTGAATGAACAAGAGTAACAAACAAAATTAGCCAGGAAGGAACAAGAGATGAACAAACACAACCATTCAGAGATAGTGAAAACAAGTTAACATTCAACAGGACATATTCGAAGCATGAAACAACGAAACATTAACAAGAATCAAGGAAAATCAAGCTGACACACACAATCAAACGAAGGAACATGCTAACACATAGAAGCAGAGTAAAGAAAATCGTGCTAACACACATAATCAAGGCAAAGAAACATGCCAACACCCATAATCAATCGAGTAAACATTTTTAGGAATTAGGGTTTTTTAGCAGAGTCAAACTAGAAAATAGTAAGAGCATAGAAATCGGTCAGAATAAACAAAGAAAAGGTTTAATCATAAAGAAAATCAGTTGGAGCATCCAAGAAACCCTAATTTTCAAAGAAAGTAAAAAAATGGTTCAAAGTAGAGGATTTTTCAGAATAAACTCGAGAATAAGCAGAACATAGAGGAAAACATGAAAATAGCATGAAATAACACTGTTTTTGAGAGATTCAGGAGAGAGTTAGGGTTTCAAAAAGGGGAAACCCTAATAGAAGTGGAGAGAACCTGTCGAAACTTCATAGATCGTGACATATAGGGTGTGATTTCGCCTGAAATCACACTGGAGAACTCACAAATAGCAAAACCAGGAACTCCAGGTTCAAATCACCATGGTCCATAAACCTTGAAGGTCCTAGAGGTGCTGAAAAGGACGATGAGAGGCCCATCGGAGCCTTGGGGTTGAATGGAGGTGGCCGGAGATGGCCGGAAACAAACCAGGCGGAACTTTTAGGGATTGATTCGCATGGTGGGGGTTTCTGGGGTCTCAAATAGAGGGAATCGGTGAGCTAGGATTTCATGGCAGTTGATGGTCGAATGGGGTGAGATTGGACGTGGCCGGAGAGGCGGTGGAGATCATCGGAGAAGAGAGAACCAGAAGGTTCTAGAGAGAAGGGAGTGGAAGAGACGTGATAGAGAGAGAGACAGTCTCGTGAAAATGAAGGGTCTGGGGGGGTAATTGAATTTAATTAAGGGAATTAAATCTGGGCCGTTAATCTCATTTGATCAACGGCTCAGATTAAAGAAAGATTGGACCGGGTTATTTTTTTAGGGATTGGGCTGGGTTGGTTTAAATGGGGTATTGGGCCATTTAGAATCTGATAGGGGGTGTGGCCAATTTGGCTAGAATTGAAATAATAAGGGTTGTTTGTTAAATAGCCAATTTCCCCTTTTATTATTTTTTATAAAATAGTAAAAGAATGATTTGAAAATAAATTAAAGGTACTGAACCAATTATTAACCTATAAATATTAATGTAAAAATACTAAAAGTGATTTTATAATTATAAAATGTTGTTAATTGTAAAATAGGCTATAATTGCAATTATACGCAATTTAGTTTTAAAAGTACCAAGCAAACGTATAAAAAAAATATGCAAAAATAACCCCAATTATATCTTAATGTAAATATGAGAATGAAATAAATTATTCACCAAAAAAATTCTAGTTTGGGAATAATTATTGAATTTTGTAGTATTAAAATAGAAAATAAATTGATTTAAAAATCTTTAAAAATAAAAGAAAAATACCAAACTTTAGGGCATGCTTATATATGCGTGTACATGCTATTTTGAGGATATTTTGAGTACAAAAATATGTAGGGAAAAATTGGTATCAACAATAGGACCTGATAAATATAACAGGATCTCAGCTTGTCAATCCGCCAAGGAAATATGGTAAGCTTTGCAAACAGCACATGAGGGAACTACTCAAGTAAAGCAATCTTAGATTGATATGCTCACCACTGAGTATGAGCTCTTCAAGATGAAAGACAATGAATCTATTCAATACATGCACACAAGATTCACCTCCATCATAAATGAGCTACACTCACTTGGTGAAATTATTCCTAGGAACAAACTTGTGAGAAAAATTCTCAGTGTTCTGCCTAGTTCGTGGGAGATTAAAGTGAATGCCATTACTGAGGCAAAGGATCTGCCCTAACTATAGATGAGCTAGTTGGAAATCTCAAAACTTATGAAATGGAGAAGAAGAAGGACAGTGAAAGAAGAGAACCAAAGAAGGAAAAGAACCTGAAACTCAAAGCTGAAGGCAATGACTCAAGTGAGGAGGACAGTGACATGGCTTACTTAACCAAAAGGTTTCAGAAGATGGTCAGAAGAAATGGAGGAATACCAAAAAGAGGCACCACTAGCAGACCAAAGGATTATGATCTCTGTCATAAGTGTGGAAAGCCAGGGCATTTCATCAAAGATTGTCCTCTCCTGAAGCAAGAGCACTTCAAGTACAACCCTGATAAAGTAGCCAAAAGGAACCCGGTTCCTGACAAACGCTTCAAAAGGAAGAATGCCACTGACAACGTTGTGAAGCAAGCTCTTGTAGCATGGGGAGATTCCTCAAGCGAGTCTGAAGGAGAAACTGATGCATGTGACAGTTCCATGATGGCAGTTGAAAGTGAAAGAAATGAATATGATTCAATATTCGCTTTGATGGCACAATCAGACGATGATGAAGATGATGACAATGATGAGGTAAATTTCAGGGATGTTCAGAAAAATCTGAAATCCTACTCCCCTAAGAAACTCATGTCATTAGCAAATGTACTAATTGATGCCTATCATAGTCTGGTAGAAGATAAAGATGCCCTGACCTTAGAACTAGGAGAACCTGAACAAACCAGAGATGATTTGATAGTATGTGTAGTTTATCTGAAGGAAACCATAAGTAATTTGGAGAATGAAAAATGGTTTTAACTGAAAGAATTGCTGGTGTAGAGAATGAAAGAGATGATTTGGTAGTTGTAGCCGTTGACTTAAAAGAAACCATTGAGAATTTAAGTAAAGATAAGGATGCTTTAGTGAAGAGAGTGACTGCAATTGAGGATAGGAGAGATGATCTCTTAATAGTAATTGCAGACTTAAGGGAAATTATACTAGGAACTGAGTGTAGGCCTGGAAATTCTGAAAAAGGAAAAGAGGTAGCTAGTGAGGCACACATTAAGCTTGAAAACGAGTTGGAAGCTGTGAGAACTAGCTTGAGTGTTGAACTTGAGAAAAACAAACATCTCCAAACTGAACTGGAAAGAGTAAAAAAATGATCTTGAAAAGTCCCTTAAGTGGACCTGGTCCTCGGAAGCTATTACTGCCATGTATGTTAATAATGGTGGAAACAGGCAGGGAATAGGGTTTCAAAGGGAGAGAACCCCTTACAACCCCCATAGCAAGTATGTTGCCCTACCTGATAATTGGTTGTGTACCCACTGTGGGAACAATAGGCATTTCAAGGAAATTCCAAGCCAGGGTCCAGTCTCTTCAGAAAAACAAAGTGTTTGCTGAAAGGGTAACTACTAAAAGGGCACCAGGTGCCACCCATAAAAAATGCATGTTACCTGCATGGACCAAGAGAGCTCTTATTCATCCTCTTGCTTACTACAAGGGACTCAAACTTGTTTGGGTTCCTAAAACTAACTCTTGATTTTCTTGTGCAGGGAACAGTGAAAGGAAGCAGTCAACAATGATTCATGGATAGTGGATGTTCAAAGCACATGACTGGGAACACCATGGACTTTCTTTCACTAAAAGCCCTGCAAGGAGGGAGTGTATCCATTGGCAATGGGAAAAAGGGGTACATTCTCGGAGTTGGAAAAGTCGGGAAATCACTAACTCACTTAATTGAGAATGTGTACTATGTTAATGGTCTTAAGTACAGGCTCCTGAGTGTTTGTCAGATTTGTGATAAAGGAAACAAGGTGGAGTTCTTGTCCAAGATATGCACAGTTACAAATCTGGTAACTGGTGAAGTGGTACTTCTGGCCAAAAGATACAAGAACATCTATGTTGCTGATTTCGAGTCTCTACAAAGTGGTGATCTGAGTTGCTTGAAAGCTATTGATAATGATGCTGAACTGTGGCACAGAAGATTGGGACACGCAAGCTTCTCTCTTCTGAATAAACTGATTCAGAAGGACCTGGTTCGTGGTCTGCCCATGTCAAAGTTCAAAGAACACAAAGTTTGTGATGCCTGTGCTAGAGGGAAGCATGTAAAATCCTCATTCAAGTCAAAGAAAGATGTCGGCACCTCAAAACCACTTGATCTCCTTCATATGGATCTGTGTGGCCTTATGAGAGTGCAAAGCAGGGGAGGAAAAAGATACATCTTTGTGAGAGTGGATGACTACTCCAGATTCACTTGGACTCTGTTTCTTAGAACAAAAGATGAAACCTTTGAAGTATTCGTAGCCTTTTGTGAAGAAAATCCAGGTGAAGATGGAATCTAGAGTAGCATGCATTATATCATATCATGAAATAGAGTTTGACAATGCCAAGTTTGATGAATTCTGTAACGAGAATGGCATTACTCACAACTTCTCAGCCTCAAGAACTCCCTAGCAAAATGGAGTTGTGGAAAGGAAGAATAGAACTCTTGAGGAAATGGCAAGAACAATGTTGATCGACAGTGGGATTGTACAGGACTTTTGGGCTGAAGCTGTCAACACTGCCTGCTACTTGGTGAACAGGTGCATGATCATATCTCTCTTGAACAAAACCCCCTATGAGTTGCTGAATTGAAGGAAGCCCAAGCTGACTCACCTAAGAACATTTGGGTGCAAATGTTATGTCCTCAACAATGGAAAGGATCAGCTTGGAAAATTTGTTTCCGAGAGTGATGAAGGAATCTTTTTGGGGTACTCTTCTCAAAGCAAAGCTTACAAGATATACAACAAGCGAACTCAGTGTGTTCAGGAAAGTGTTCACGTAATCTTTGACGAGTCCTATCCCTCCTGTAAGAAAATCAGCAAGGATGATCAAGATGGGGAGCCTCTGCTGGTTCCAGGTGAAGTCATTGACATGACAAACGGAAAGGCAGACATGATGAGTCATGTGAAGGAGCCAAGCGGAGACAATGCAGATTCGGAACTAGGTAACACAATTACAACCACTGAAGCTGAAGAAAGAGTGGTTGATGCAGTGCAAAGTACTCCACAGGCAGCAGAGAGAAGAATACAATGGAACTAGTTAGATATACCTAGCTCCTCTGCAAATGAGCCTCAAATGCCCAAATAGAAACACAAAAGCTCTCATCCTCTTGACAACATAATTACCCCTCTAGATTCCAGAGTGCAAACCAGATCAAAAGCCAGAAATTCGCTCGCCTTCTCAGCCTTTCTTTCCCAAATAGAACCCAAAAACATCAAGAAAGCCTTAAAGGATGCAGACTGGATTACAGCTATGCAAGATGAGTTGCATCAGTTCTGAAGGAACAATGTATGGCACCCGGTACCTAGACCCTCAGATCGAACCATCATAGGAACCAGGTGGGTATTCAGGAATAAGCTTGATGAACATGGAAATACTACAAGGAACAAGGCTGGGCTAGTGGTTCAAGGTTACAATCAGTAGGAAGGGATCGATTATAATGAGACGTTTGCTCTGGTTGCTCGCATGGAAGCTATTAGAATCTTAATCACCTTTGCATCACATATGGAATTCACTTTGTTCCAAATGGATGTCAAAAGTGCATTTCTGAATGGATTTCCTAAGGACGAAGTCTATGTGAAGCAACCTACAGGGTTTGAATGCCATGAACACCCTGAATATGTGTTTAAACTAGACAAGGCATTGTATAGGTTGAAGCAGGATCCTCGAGCTTGGTATGAAAGGCTGTCAAAATTTCTCTTAGAAAATGGTTTTACGAGAGGAAAAATTGACAGCACCCTGTTCCTGAAGAAACGGGGGAGGAACCTGCTCATCATTCAGGTATATGTTGATGATATCATTTTTGGGGCAACAGTTGATTCACTGTGTGAGGGATTTGCAAAACTCATGGGAAGTGAGTTTGAAATGAGTATGATGGGTGAGTTGAATTTCTTCTTAGGTCTTCAAGTGAAGCAGTCCACAAAGAGTACATTCATCTGCCAGCAGAAATACATCAAAGAGCTTCTGAAGAGGTTTGATATGGAAGCATCAAAGTTGATAGACACTCCCATTGCCACTGCTACTCGACTAGACATGGATGAGTCCGAATCTCCTATAAATCAAACCATGTATAGAGGCATTATTGGATCTCTTATCTACCTCACTGCCAGCAGACCTGATATTGTCTTTAGTGTGGGGCTATGTGCAAGGTTTCAATCAAATCCCAAGGAGTCTCATCTGAAGGCTGCCAAAAGAATTTTAAGATATCTTAAGGGCACACAGGACCTGGTCCTGTACTACCCCTTAGGTAACAATTTTAATCTTATTGGGTATGTTGATGCTAACTATGCTGGTTATCTTGTGGATAGGAAAAGTACTTTTGGGAATGGATCACTTTATAGGATCATGTCTCATCTCGTGGGGGACAAGGAAGCAAAACTCAGTGGCTCTTTCAACAGCTGAAGCAGGATATGTAGATGCAGCTTCTTCTTTTCTTAGATCCTATGGATCAAACAGCAATTGGAAGATTTTTGTGTGTACACTGACTGTGTGCCTCTTCTATGTGATAACACCAGTGCACTCAACATGGCCAAGAATCCAGTTCAACACAAAAGAACCAAGCACATTGATGTGAGACATCATTTTCTGAGAGACAATATGGAGAAGGGGCTTATCTGTATGAAGTTCTACAGTACAGAAGACCAAATTGCAAATATCTTCACCAAAGCACTGAGTAGGGAACATTTTGAAAGCAATAGGGTGAAGCTGGGGCTATTAAAGCCTAATTGAGAACTCGATTCCTAACAGTTGGCTATGAAAGTCACCTTCAGGTAATATTAGCTAAAGTGTTTTTCGGCCAAGTCTAACTCACTTCAAGACTGTTGCAGGTAAACACGCATGATGATTAAAGAAGCTGTAGATGCACTGCACGGGCGGTAAAAGAGGATTGAAATTTTCAAAGACAGGTCAAGAACCTGGTTCTTGTACCAAAGGTTAGTAGTCTTGTGCATTCTTTCATACATATCTTAAAAAGGTGCAAAAATCAAGTGCCATGTCATCCACCTTTTCAGACTCTACCGTCACGTCTTTTCATTTCAAATCCTTTCCATCTCCCTCTGAAACGTTGCAACTTCCCACACACTACCGCCGTTTCAGAACCGGTTTCTCTCTCTCTCCCTCATAATTATCTTCTCTCATTAAAACCCTCTATTATTCTTGACCAATCAAACTCCTCTCATCAAACCTTCTCCAAAAATTCTCAACTGTATCTCTGCAATGGCTGACAATCACTCGATAATCCCTTCTCTAGTAGAAATCAACCTAGAGAAACCCCTTGAGCCTTCTGTCCCTGATGAACCCTCTGTCACCATTCCAGTCTCAACCACTGAAAACATCTCCAAACCAGATTTCCATACACACTATTCTAATACGACTATCTCAAACCTCTCTCGCACTCCAAATTATAAAAACTCAGAAACCCCAAAAATCGATAATCCTTCATCTCTATCGACTGAGATTCTCACCGACCAAAGCAAGTGTGGAGAACAGGGTAAAGTTCTAAAGATTGTAGAGGTCTCAAGGGCTAGTGTTGATCAACCTTCAGCCGTTCTTGCTTCTGATTCTGCGGTGACCATGGAGTCTCTAAAGGAGGAAACCATCGCAACCATACTTGTCGTATCTGCAGATGGAATAGGGGATGAGGTAGTCTCTGGTGTACCCAAGTCTCAGAGGAATGAGACACAGGGGTTAGTGGAAGAAGGAGCCATGGAGCTTTTTGAAAGCTCTGCACCAGCAGAAACTACTGGGACTTCTCGTGAAGGACCTGACCCCTCCCCAGAGGAAATAGGTCAAGGATCCTCTTCCCAGGTCAGTTTTGCTCCTGCTCCCTCTCCACACTTTGTTGTTGAGCCCTTGGAGATTCTGGTTCCTGAGATGAGGTCTAGTGATGAGAAAGATCAAGATAACATTGCTCTGGATGCCTTTATTGTCAAGTGAAGGGCAGTAATCACTCCTGAGTCGTCTACTATGCGACCTACTACTAGGTTGCAAGCAAAAGAGGCTTATGAGCTTGCCCTCCAAAAGAGCAAAAGGAGCAGTAAGAAGAAGAAGAAGAAGAGGTTGGTGAAAATGGAGAAGTAGTATGTGACAAGGACACCCCTGTGGTGGAAGTTGATGAGGAAGCAACAGAGGAACCTAGTTCCCTGGTTAAAAGGTCCCAGAACAAGAAGCAATCTGCTTCAGTAGAAGATGTTACAACCCCCAGTTCAAAGTTGAAAGCTGTTGTAAAAAGTGGAAAATTGAAAGATGTTGTGAGTGAACCATAGTCTAGTGGAAAGGAAAAAATCAAGTGTGAAGTCTGGCAAAGTTGGAACCTGTGAAGGAACCTGATTCTGCAAAGAGAGTGAAAAGTGAGACTAGGTTTGCTACAGAACGTTTGAGGCACCAAAAGGTCTTGTGGGGTCGCTCTTTTAACCCAGCAATTTCTGAAATGGCTGGCATGAGATAAATAATTAAGATGGTTGAGATTCAATGGTGGGGGCATTTGTTCCAAATAGATGCGCCCAAAGTGTATGAGGATGAGGTTGAAAGCTTCTATGCCAACCTCTTTCCTGTTGATACTGACCATATTTGTGCTTTAGTTAATGGGGTGGATATTGTGTTATATGTGGCTCTGCTTGGGGATATTCTTAAAGTCCCTACTAATGGTGTATTTTTTGTAAAGGATGTGTCTGGGTCAAACTTCAGAAATGCTATTGTAAAGGAAGGTGCAAACCAGACGGGGGAACGAGTTCACAAGAAGGCCTTGCTGCCCGTTTATCAGTTATTGTTCGAGCTAGTAAACAAGGTTTTTCTACCTCGTGCTGAGAGGAGATCCATGGCTTCAAAATGAGACTTGTATCTAATGAAGGCACTAGATGTATTTACAGCTGTGAACCTGCCTGCCATCATGATTGAGCACATGCAGAAGGTAGCGACTTTCAAGGATGGAAATCATGGTCTTCCATATGGGTTTCTTCTTACGCGCACGTGTTTAAGTTCTTCAAAGTGCCCCTGGGGCAGTGCAAAGTAGGGACCAAGAAACAGACCTTCTCTCAAACAACTTTGGAGGAATGTGAGTGTATCGAAAAGAATGGGGTAGGCAGTACATCGACAATCTATCAGCTCATCAATGCTCAAAACAGCATTGAGGAGATTCGAAGGTTGAAGGCGCGGAACGCTATCCTGGAAGGTTAGCAGGCCCAAGGGGCCCCAGGGTCAAATGAGGAGATAGCTCGTTTGAACAAAGAAAATGCTGATCTCAGGGCACAAGTGGAGAACCTAAAGGAGAAACTGCTCACCGAGCAAACGTCGGCGAATGCCCGAATAGATCTAGTTCTCCAAACCCTTGTTGCAGCTTTCAAGCCCTCTCCTCCTAGTGCCCCCATGGCAGCCCCTTTCAGTGACCAGTTTCTAGATTTTATGTTCTTATTTTGATGACTTGGAAATTGTTTTTTTTTTTTTGTGATGTGGATGGGATGCACCTGTACTGCTCCCGCTGACAACAGTCCATTCTTTGCCTTTGCTGCATACAAAGGAATATGTTTTCTATATAAAAACTATCCTCTTTTGCTATCTGCTGCTTATGTTTCTCTGTTTCTCTTTTCTATCATGTTGTGTGTACACATGTGGCATGAGTTAGCTAGGCTAGACTACTTTATGTTGATTGCCTGCTTGTGTATTTTTAATGATGCCAAAAGGGGGAAGATTGTGTAATTGAAACAGGGATCTGTTTAAGGGGGAAGCATAGAGTCAGGGGGAACTTGTGAAGTTCATGTTGTTTCATCTGGTTAATTCTATTCTAAAAATGTATTATCAATGTCTAAGTTTGTCATCATCATAAAGGGGGAAATTGATGTGTTTCTAATGTCTTAGCTTTATATTTTGATGATCTAACAAACCTACTGTCAAAGAACCAGATAGAGAACCTGACACACTTGGTACACATTGCTAATCAACGGACTCCAGCTAATGTGAACTACTGCAACTTCAGAAGATAGAGAACCAACACAGGGACCTGATCCCTTGTGTTTCCCTGACAGCAGTACGAAAGTCAACTGTGTACAGTTGGAAAGTGACTGCCACAGAAACAGTGCAGTACAGTTCTGCAGTCACTTATCCCTTGACCAACCAAGTGATTACATCATTCAAGTGATGTCATCCAAGTTGTATTAACAAGAGCATTACAACAAAACATCACTTGAACATTTTGAGAATTCACTTCAAGCATTCAAGCTATCTGATATTCGAGCATTCAATTCTCAAGTGCATCAAGAACAAAGTTTAACACTACTACGGACCAGTTCCTAAATCTAGTATCTTATTGTCCTTAGTTGAGTTGTAACTTTGTAATTGTTCTTCATTGTAACTCCTAATTTGCTTAGCTAGAAGCGTTGTTTAGGAACCCCTTTGTAAAATCATAAACCCTTAGTGTTTGTGTCGTGACTAGAGTTAGTCATGAGTTGAAGTCTTTGTAATAGGTGGATTACAAAGTGGCTTGTAATAGGTGTATTACAAGTTAGCGAGGGATTAAGAGATTAATTCCTAGATTGCATAAGTTGTAATCTAAAAGTTGCTCATAGTGAAGTTGAAATCCTACCAGTGTAGGTCGTGGTATTTTATCCCCTTGAGCAGGGATTTTACCACGTGAAACTCCATGTTTTATTTACTTATTGTTTCTTTAGCATTCTTAGTAGAAACTCATAGAGAACCTGGTACTCTATAGTTTGATGGACTCATATAAACTATCACATAGAAAAGATTGATTCTCGTCAAACTACGAGGAGAGCAAAATATACGTTTTCTCTTGATGATATAACAGTCACCGCCCATATATTTACTTGGAAAAACTACAGCAACAACTCTTCCTAATTTAAATTCCGTCGCCTAAGCTTATTTAAAGAAAAAGATAAACAGGAATATGTTTAAATATGCTACCTATTAGTAGATTGATTCAGCAAGAAAATAGAAGGGATAGGGGAGATACACGAGCTTATAATAGAATAAAATAAAATTTACTCAATCAAGCACAGGCAAAAGAAAAAAGTGTTTTTTTCCCCTCAAAAAAAGAATGGATATAAGAGGGTGTTTGGTTGGTTCGATTAGGAGATTTAATCTTCGCATAAAATCCAACATATTTTAGTACAATGTTTGGTTATTACTTTTCTATTCATAAATTATGCAGAATCTATGTTTTATTTTATGTTGGTTAGAAAGTGGAATAAGAACATGAATATTATTAATATATGCATTAAAACAACTCAAATGATAAAACTCACGATGGTAATTGGATACAAATTTCTATGTTGTTTGAAAGTAAAAACATACGTTTATTGTACATTTATACTAATTTGTAATAAAACTAAACATGACACAAAAAATAATCTTTACGTTATAATTCCTCTACATCTCTAATTTCTGTATTACTAATCTACCTTTTTTTATTAGAGACTTTTTAATACTCGTTTTTGTTTGCACTTAATGGAGGTCCGAATCTTAATCATTCAGATCTCAGACATTAAGTGTGTTTGTTTTTAAAGTCTGGATCTTAATTATTCAGATCTTAATCATCAAGTGTGTTTGTTCTTTTTACTTTACAACCACTTATTGGGTCTGAATAGGTCTGTATGATTAAGATCTATAACAGAGACTTAATTTCATTAAGATCCTATCACATATTCATTATTAACTGCCGCCACCGCCTACCATTATCAACTACCACCATGTCGCCGCCACCACCATACTCAACCCCCCCCCCCACACCACCACCACCACCACCTCCACCACCACCACGCCACCATCATCCTCAATCAAAGACGCCACCATTATCGACCATCACCATCCACTATCCCCACCACTCCGACCAGCATCATTCTCATCCACAATAATCACTCATCCACCTCAACTACCACAACTGACCACCCCATCACCATCAACAACCATAACCGGCACTGCCCATCATTATAACCTACCACCACCCACCCACCACCTTCCTCAGTCACAACTACTACCACCACCCGCCATATTAACTATCACCACCCCCATCCTCAATCATAATCGCCACCACTATCAATCACTACTAGCTACTAGCATGAACCACCATCATCAACCAAAACTATCACCAACCGCCGCCTCTAGTCGGCATTCACCCGTTCGTCATCACCACTAACAACTACTATATTTTAAAAACTATATATTTTATTGATAGAATATTAGATTAGTTAGTATTTTATGTTTATTAATTTCAAAATAAAGATAAATTTTATACATTCAGATGTTAAAAATCAAACAGTCTTAATTATTTAGTATTCAGTTCTTAATACACATCTTAATATATTCAGATGTGCATTCAGATTCAGATGTCTTAATCTTAATACACATCTTGATATTCAGATGTGTATTCAAATTCAGCCGTCTTAATCTTTAAAAAAAATAAATGAGGCCTTCAACTCCCCGGCCTATTTATAGGCATTAACTCCTACCAAACTAGATCCATTAAAATTTAAACTATTCAATCTCTTTATTAGCTAGATATAGACTACATTACAATTTCTTTTTTTGTTTTAATTAACCAACTAGATAACAATATCTTTGATGTTGAAGCCAATTTATAGGTGTATTGGGTGATACCCTTTTTTTTGCTTGAGCCCGACCGGGTTGGATCCGGTCCGGAGCAAGTCGGGGCCATCGAACCCGACCTGGATACAAGGTAGAACGACGGCCACGTCTACAACCGAGGTCGAGTCATTTCGAGACCGTTACAGAGCTCGAAAGGAATCACCACCGGATGGAGAAACACACAAGGTCGGAAGCCGGGCTCGTAACGGATAACCAAGCGTCGCCGGATATCTCGCCCAAACGTGATTTTCTCAACCACTTCAGGCCATTAAGGCGTAATTACAGGGATCCACGATGTAATCAATTTACCTACCTTATTTTTACCCTTAATCAGAATGTATAAAGGGGTATCTCTCTAAATTCTTGTGGAGGATAAAGCACAATTGTTCTAAGCAATATTATATTCTGCGATTATTTACTTTAACAACAATTGTTGAGTCTTTATCTTTATTTTCCTCAACCTAAAAGCCTTTTGTATCTTTTAGTTCACGGATCCTTAAAACCCCATATAAATTCAATTGTTATCCGGATTCGAGGGTAAACACTCTTAATTATTTGATTTCGAATCCACTAAAAAATATAAATTATAAATTTCAAACTTGATAAATGAAATAGATAGTAGTAGAATCTCAAATTCAAACCTTTAATGTTCAAATTCTGAATCCGTATATGATGAATTGGGATTGTGGGTTCAAAAACATACATGTTACTCTCCTATACTTGGTTTCCACACAAATACACACACATATCAAATTCGAGTGCTCCATGACTTAGCCTTTTGTTGGGTTATGGGGTGTTTTTCTTAGGCAGTTGTATATTCGTTGCCACACTTATATATCAATGAGACATATTAGTATTACTATTATCTTGTTTATTTTCCCGTGCGGTTAGTTCGTTGAGCTAACTCGATCATTGAAACCGATATTCTTTGCCATAATCGTTGCAGAAGTTGTTTGACGTGCACCTTATCCCATTAGACTTGGTCAAAGGCAAGTTAGGGTGAATCGAGATGCGGCATGACCCGTGTGAGACTGACATGCGGGAGCAATGACCCGTGTTCCTCATTATTTAGGGCCAAATCGGTCGCAGAGCAAATTAAGACCTAGGTAGGGCCGCGGGCTGGGGATCGCTCTGCGTGTTAGTTAGATGCGCCTATTCGTTATGGTCATATCTAAACTTCGTTATCTTAAACAATTGTTTTTGCAAATGAACAAAAAAATTCAGAAACTTCGTTGTTCTTGAAGGCCCAACTCTTGCTCGTGAATAGTGATTGGTCATTGACATATTTTTCTTGAATAAATGTTTCACACTTTGTCTACAATCAAATTGAAAGATGAACAAATGTAATCCTCAGAACATTATGACTCAAACTGTTAGAGAGAGCTACTTGTTTGTTAGTTATGTATACCAATATAGTAAAGCTGATGCTGTCTTACAGTTCATTGTGTCGCGCCCCCTTTTTCCTTGCGGAGTTCGAGTTTCGACATTCATTGGGAAAAACTCATTTCCTTTTGGGAATTGGGTACGGAATTTGAAGAATCGCCACCTAACGGATTTTAAGGTGCGTTAGGGCACCTAAAGCAAGTAACTCAGAAAACCGGTTTGCATTACCACAGATTGGGTAAGGGCTCGAAATAAACTCGAGAGCAAGGTGTTAGGCACCCCTCGCGGTCCATAACGGTGGGTCCTGGCCGAACTCAAATTATGTGAATTAGTCTTATAAACAGATAAAGCAAATTAGACACATTGGTATTACATTTTAAAACAAGGGGTAAAAGGGGTCCTAGGTATTTTAGCCTGCAGGGTCACATCTGTACAATACCCGATAAACCTTCCTCAACTAGAGGGGTTACACGTGGCATTAGCGCACAAGTCATCATATCCTTTTACTACCCAATTACCCTCCCCTTAGTGGTTATATAAGCGATTTTAATTAAACGAACTCTATGCGTGCATTACCCGTCCCTTCCTTATGGCCCTGGAGGTGTTTAGGACCTATATTTAGGCAGTTCTAGACTTTCCTAAGGTACTTAAAGGAGAAAAATCTAGGCGACAAGCAAGAACAAATAGGACATTCACATAAAGGCAATTAAAGGCTCACTTTTACCTCCTCACATAAGCAGATAATAGTACGTCTCAAACAACAGGATTTCAGATATCTCAAAGGATCCTTAGAGCAGGATATCTAGGTGAGCATGGCAAACAGTATATGCAGCATTGTGTTAAAGCGAGGCGATAAAGACCTAGTCAGTTTGTCTACTGATTCTAGGGCTTGCTGAATCTGGACAATTCACAAATAACAAAAAGCATAATTTTACAGTTTGCAGGATTTTAGTCGCCCTACAGGCTTGCCTAGGCGCGTAGTAGTGATGTCCTATAAACATGGTATCTAGTCATTAATCAGGAATGCAGTAAACAAGTAAACAATTTTAAGCAGGCAGTTTGGATCCTGTAGTCATGCTGTCTAGGCGTAATAACTGATTTTAGACTTATAGATACTGGTAACTAAATGCAGAAATTGGCATTAAAAATCCTAGAGGCATGGCATCTAAATGCCGCAATTAGTTTTAAAACCTTATTGATATGCAGAAAATGATTTAAACTTTGTCGACATGTAAAGACTAATTTTAAACTTATAGGCATGGTGTATAAAATGCAAGATTAATTTTTAAACCCTGTAAGCATAGTATCTAGAATGCAGGACTGATTCATAGACATGGTATCGTGGTAAACTTACAGGTATGGTATCTAGAATGCGGGATTGATTTTTAAACCCTACAGGCATGGCATCTAAATTAACAAACATTGTGATAACCAATAAGTATGGTATCTAAATAACAGACATTGAAATAAACTATAGGCATGGTGTCTAATGCAAGTAAATAATCCTAAGAACATGATCTCTAATGCAAGCAAATAGTCATAATAAACCTAAGGACATGATTTCTACCCAGTTTCCCCACAAGAATTATACAAAAATCCCTCCCTTTTACTATTTTTCTCAATATCTGTTTACAAGAATGATTATAACAGACCAACATTAATAATGAATCACAGAAGTGAAATTGCTACAACTATAGGGAGCCTGAACAGGCCCAAACCATAAACCTGAAAAATCAGGCCTTCAATAAAGTATGAACATGCCAACACTCTCATAGTGCACCCAATGATATCCTGGTGTGTTAAAGTTCCCAAGGGCCTCAGGGACCCCGGGCAATGCTCACACCAGAAAACTTTCAAAGCAACCCTTTTTGTGAGCAAGTTTGGAAAGCCAACCCCAGTGTGTCAAAGTTCAGAGGAGCCTCATGGAATCCTAAGCAATGATGTCACGGCCCGGATTCCCACCCTCGGGAGTCGTGATGGCGCCTACTAGTACGAGCTAGGCAAGCCAATTAATTTCACAATTTACCGTTTTTTTTCTCATTTTATATTCATTAGCAATTCTAATATTAATAATAATATTTAAACAACGGAATTTAACATGAGCGGAAGAAAGAAGCCATAAGCTAACTGAACACGAATATCTAATACAACTGTTTGAACCTCGACTACCCAGAACCGTTGTCACAGTATCACAGACGGTCTAAGAATACTACAAATAAAGGTCTGAAAGAAATAAATACAATACTGTCTCTGGAAATACATGAAAGGAACATGAATAGTAGATGGAAGGAGACACCAAGGCCTACAGACGCCTGTAGGACTACCTTGGGTCGCCTGATGAACAAGAATCAGCAATCCCGCTGCGGTCCAAAGTCTGCAACACTGGGGTCAGCACAAAACAGTGCAGAGTGTAGTATCAGCACAACCGACCCCATGTGTTGGTAAGTGTCTAGCCTAACCTCGGCGAAGTAGTGACGAGGCTAGGACCAGACTATCAAATAAACCTGTGCAGTTGTATAATATACAGCGGAAAGTAAAGCAGAAATAAACAAATAAAGATGGGAGGGGGAAACATGCTTCGGGGAATAACAGATAAAACAGAATCTCAAGAGAATTATCAGGAAACCAAAATTCAACTTCTAACAAGAATAAGGAAAACAAAGGCAGATTTCACTCTCGGTTCACAACTCGTTGCGGGCGTGCAACCCGATCCCATTTCTCATATCGTGTGGTAGGCGTACCACCCGATCCCATTTCATTATATCTCGTGGTAGGCGTACCACCCGATCCCATTTTATTATATCTCGTGGCAGGCGTACCACCCGATCCCATTTTATTATATCTCGTGGTAGGCGTACCACCCGCTCCTATTTCATTATATCTTGTGGTAGGCGTACCACCCGCTCCCATTTCATTATATCTCGTGGTAGGCGTAACACCCGCTCCCATTTACAAGCCAACACAAAATTCACGAGGAATCCCGGCAAGGGAACAAAAGCAACATAATAACTCCCCGATAAGGGAACAACAATATCAAGACAAACATTCCGGAAGGGAGAATCAGCTATAATGAATCCTAACTCAACTCCTACTCAGCTATACCCAAACTTGTTCCAACACCTAACTACCTCAGCTATAACTAAACTTGTTACAACACCTAACTACCTCGGCCATACCCAAACTTCTTCCAACATCTAACTGCCTCATCTATAACCATAATCATTACCTAACACAAAGAATCATCAACCTAAGTATCCGTAATATTAATTAAGAACACAATGCAAGGGAACCACAACTCAACAATAGCCCGGCAAGGGGGCAACATAATGATCTCTTCTCTTTCTCACTTTTACTTCACAATTCACTTCACAACTCGAGCCACCGCTCTAGAGGTTCAATTATCACTTATACTATCACAATTCGTTATACAATTGGAGCCAACGCTCCTCAATGTTCATAGGTCACAATTCTTTTCACAACTTTACACAACAAATAGAAATTTTAACCAAGGCATGAATAATACAACGAAATCTGGAAATCACAATATAAGACTCCCGGTCATGCTCGACACCAACGTATAGATACTCGTCACCATGCCTATACGTCGTACTCAACAAGAAGCAATTAGCAAATAGGACACAACTCCTAATCCCTCAAGCTAAGGTTAGACCAAACACTTACCTCGATGCCACGAACACAATTCACGATTCAATTATAGCTTTACCCCTTGATTCCACCACCAATTCGTTTGTATCTAGTCACAAGTTACTTAATTACATTAATAAACGCTAAATGAATCAACCCCAATGCATGAAAAATGAGTTTTCCAAAGTTTTACCCAAAAAGTCAAAAATTGCCCCCGGGCCCACATGGTCAAAACCCGTGGTTCTAACCAAAACCCGATTACCCATTCCCCATGAACTCAAATATATAATTTGTTTGAAATCGGACCTCAAATCGAGGTCCAAATCCCCAATTTTTGAAAAACCTAGGTTCTACCCAAAACACCCAATTTTCCCCATGAAAATCTTTGATTTTAAGTTGAAATCATGATAAAAGATGATAAGAATTGAAGAAAGTTGGTTAAAAACGACTTACAATTGATTTGGAGAAGAAAGGATTCTTGAAAAATCGCCTAAGTGTGTTTGGGTTTGAGAAAATATGAAAAATGGGGTTTAAAATCGGCTAAGTATAAAATTGCAGGTCTCAGATGTGGGAATTGAGAACAGGGGTTCGCAATTGCGAACCAACCTTTGCTAGCTTGGGAATTGCGAAAAAAGTTTGGGAAATTCGAACAAGCCTGGTAATTGCGAAATATGTTTGGGAAATGCGAACCTGGGAATTGCGAACAAAGTTTGGGAAATGCGAACAAGCCTGGTAATTGCGAAAAATGTTTGGGAAATGCGAAGCCTGCAGGCCTGCAATTCCTTAAGTCCAAAATTTTACCCCGTGGCCTATCCAAAACTCACCCGAGCCCTCGGGGCTCCAAACCAAATATACACACAACATCAAAAACATCCTACGGACTTATTCGTGCGATCAAATCGCCAAAATAACATCATAAACATCGAATTAAACCTCAAAATCCATGAATTCTTTCAAACTTCTTAAAACATCAAATTTTCCAATTCAGGTCCGAATCATGTCAAACGACATCTGTTTTTCACCAAATTTCACATAAACGTCTTAAATCATATATAAGACCTGTACCGGGCGCCGGAACCAAAATACGGGCTCAATACCACCAGGTTCTAATCAAATTTCGTTTCAAAACCTTATAAACAATTTCAGAAAACAATTTATTTCAAAAATTTATTTCTCGGGCTTGGGACCTCGGAATTCGATTCTGGGCATACGCCCAAGTTGCAAATTTTCCTACGGACCCTCCGGGACCATCAAATCACGGGTCTGGGTCCGTTTATCCAAAGCGTTGACCGAAGTCAAATTAATTCATTTTATAGTCAAAACTTCTCATTTTTCACAGATTTTCACATTTAGGCTTTCCGGCTACGCGCCCGGACTGCGCACGCAAATCAAGGTGATGCTAAGAGAGGTTTTTAAGGCCTCGGAACGTAGAATTTCATTTTAAAACAAGTGATGACCTTTTGGGTCATCACATTCTCCACCTCTAAAATAATCGTACGTCCTCGAACGGACAAAAGAAGGAAGTACCTGAGTCAGGGAAAAGATGGGGATAACGGCTCCGCATAGCAGACCCGGACTCCCAGGTCGATGCCTCAGGAGGCTGACCTCTCCATTAAACACGAACAGATGGAAAACTCTTCGATCTCAACTGACGAATCTGCCGGTCTAGAATAGCTACCGGCTCCTCTTCATAAGACAAGTCCTTGTCCAACTAGACAGTGCTGAAATCTAACACGTAGGATGGATCCCCGTGATATTTCCGAAGCATGGACACATGAAACACTGGATGCACGGCTGATAAGCTCGGCGGCAATGCAAGTCTATAAGCCACCTCTCCCACTCAATCAAGAGTCTCAAACGGGCCAATGAACCTAGGGCTGAGCTTGCCCTTCTTCCCAAATCTCATCACGCCCTTCATAGGCGACACTCGAAGCAATACCCGCTCACCGACCATGAATGACAAATCACGAACCTTGCGGTCGGCGTAACTCTTTTGCCTGGACTGAGCTGTACGAAGCCTATCCAGAATAATTCTGACCTTGTCTAAGGCATCCTGCATTGGATCCGTACCCAACAGCCGACCCTCCCCCGGCTCAAACCATCCAACCGGAGACCGACACCGCCTACCATATAAAGCCTCATAAGGAGCCATCTGGATACTCGACTGGTAGCTGTTGTTGTAGGCAAACTCTGCTAAAGGCAAAAACTGATCCCACGAGCCTCCAAAGTCAATGACACAAGCTCGGAGCATATCCTCCAAAATCTGAATAGTCCGCTCGGACTGCCCGTCCGTCTGAGGATGAAACGTTGTGCTCAACTCAACCCGTGTGCCCAACTCTCGCTGAACTGCTCTCCAAAAACGCGAGGTAAACTGCGTACCTCGGTCCGAAATGATAGACACGGGCA